>NC_060951.1:26523302-26535347 GCF_022045245.1 Lucilia cuprina
ATATAATAATAAAATATTCAAAATATCAAAGTTCATTTATATATCAGTGATTTGATGGTGGGTATAAAAGATTCGGCATAGCCGAATATAACACTCTTACTTGTTTTTCCATTGTAATACGCCAGTTGCAGTGATGCAGACCATATGATGAGAAACAGACTCATAACTACTTGCAGAATGTTTGCAAATATACGCAGACAAACATATGTATATAGTTTAGTCAACTCATGAAGTGATTCTGTTTGGATTAGTATACTTCAAGGTGTATGATAAATATTTTTGGGTGTTACAAACATAATACTCTCCCCACTATATTGGGGAATTGTTAGAGAAAAAAACGTATATCGCTAACTTAATTTGGTTTACCATAGTTTTTCAAAATATTCCCGGATGTCCACTTATTTTGTGAGTAAATATTTCTCCACATTTCATTTACTCTATTAATAAACAAGTAAACAAAAGCTTTGTGAATGAGAAGTTGAAATCTGTAAATAAAAGCAAATAAAAAACGATATTTTTATTATTTTACTTTTCGCTTATTAAAGTTTTTACTCCCCCGGGGCTATTTTATCTTGTAGTAATTTGTAGACACAAACTAAAATAAAATAAAAAAAAAAGTTGAATCTTGTTTTAATTAAGTGACTAGGTAATTTATTTTGGTAGACTATAGGTACTTCTAAAATATTTAAGATTTTGAAAAAATACTTATAGCTAAAGTGGAGTCACAAGCATCGGGTATAGGTCATACAATAACTTCAACATAAAAAGAACTATTAATGTTAATAAAATATGAATAAGTATTATTTAAACAAGTAATATACATATATAACATATTAATATACTTGCTAGCTTAAGCTGGCTCTTTTTTATAAATTGTATTTTAAAGTGACATCTTTACAAAAATGTACAAATTAATTAAAATTGTACACTTTTTTTGTTAATTATTAAAATTTAGTTCTTATAAAGAATACCACACAAATTTAAATGAAATATCTTTAAAGCTTCTTTAAGAATAAAATGCTTTGATATAGACCTATTGACACCAAAACTTTTTTGAATAGAATTTTACTTTAGCTATCTTTTTAATTTTTAACGCTTCGTTATTAACACAAACATTGAATTTAAGAAAACCCTTAAAGCTGTAAAAAAAAACAAGTAACCTTAATTTACTGACTTGTGTTTAAGTTTTATAAAAAGTATAAAGGACCTAAAATGGAAAACTAAAATGAATATTGGAGAGAGAAAGAAACTTAATGAAAAGAAGTAAAAAGTCACATTAAAGTAGAAATTATTGCACACAAGTGTTCCAAGGCACATTTTGTAAAGCAGAAGAAGGAATTCTTGTAACAACTAAACAATAATCATGACAACTGTATATATGGAGGAAAAACTTTACTTACCCGGTAAGCAGGCAAGTAATATTAAAGCAATGTAGAAATACTTACTTAACTAGTTATTTTTGTTCGACGAGGTTCAAAAAATAACTGGATACAAATGTGCTTACCCAACTTTCCCAGGCTTAAACCTGACTCTACAATTATTTTTGAATTTATTAGGCATTCCGCTTACTCAGTGATCCAATAACAAGTAATTTTATAGTACTTTTTGGAATAGTTTTTACATTAAATTTAAAATCGACGTTTTTTGAAAAAAAATACTGATATCGAATATAATTTGAAACACAAACGTTGTATGTATGCTTTATATAATAGATAAATGGCTATAAGCCCCATTCAAAAAATTAAATAATGTTATTGATAACGACTTTGCAATACCAGGTAATATATTAAATAACTTCATTTTCTAGATTACTCATTACCAAAATTTGACGATTTTTTGCTGGGTATTATTAAACTCCAGTGATAGAGTTTTGATTCCGATTAAATATGAGAGTGATTTAAAGCTCATTTTATATTTAATATTATGAAGGCATTTTTTACATATACACATTAATGTAATTTTTAGAAAGAAAGTCCTTGAGTCAGTAACTTAACTCTAGAGAGTTTGCTAAAGTAAGAAAAAAGCATTTAATTATAAATTCTATATATTGACAAGACATTTTTTCACAAAAATAATCAGCTCTCAAATCATGTCCATCCGTCTCTCTATCCCTTCATTGCAAGGCTTTTCATTAAAAACACCTATTTATATGATTTTGAAATAAGTGCATAAACATTAATTTTTGAATATTATAAACATCATAAAAACAATAATTTCCTATAAGTGAGCACCGCTTTAACAAGTCATTTCGTTCTTCAAGAAATTTTTTACTATTTTCACTGTCTTGTAGTGTCATAAGTTCTAGACTATATGAAAAAACTAAAAGACAAGGCCGTGGCAACAAGGAAAAGGTACGTACTTAGTTTTTCACATACTAAACGAAATAACATATATAAAATTCTGAACAGATTTATTGAAATAAATACCACAGTTAAACGATGAATGCATATCATTCATTTATTACAGGATAGTCATCGTTACTACTCTCTTATTACAAAAAAAGTTGAAATTCATGTCGAGCATTTTTCAGAAATCAATTTGAAATAAACTTAATTCGTTTGAGTGATTTTTAACACGATGTTGATGACTGTAAATCAGTTTGATCAATATTAGGTCAGTTTAGATCTATCTATACACAAAACATACTCATGTCGAATTTTATTGAACAATTTTCATTTAATAGTGAATTATGTGGTATTTAATGATTTTCAGAATTATGTATTTATGCCAAATTTTATCCCGAAAACTTGCCTTTAAGTATTGTTCATAAATGAATATTATATGGAAGATGTGACCAATTATGAACCAATTGAAAAAAATCGCACAATGATTTATGCGAATACATAATAAATTAAGGTCAAATGTGCGTTTAAGTGATTTTCGAAAGTGGACCTTATATAGCAGCTATGGCCAATAATGAACCGATCCGGGAACAATTTGGTAGAATGGGTTATATACACACAAAACATATTTGTGTTAAATTATATATTTCGATAAATTAATAATTTAATGAAGTATATGCTTTTAAGTGAATATCGGAAGTGGTCCTTAAAC
This sequence comes from Lucilia cuprina, assembly GCF_022045245.1. Lineage (NCBI taxonomy): Eukaryota > Metazoa > Arthropoda > Insecta > Diptera > Calliphoridae > Lucilia > Lucilia cuprina. The sequence continues at coordinate 26,526,357 of NC_060951.1, forward strand.
AGGATCTTTGACCATCTACGGCCCTATTCGGAAAAAAATTATAATTTATAATTCAATGAAATATTTGCGTTTAAATCATTTTCGGAATTTGACCTTATATGGGAGCTATGACCAATTGTAGTATGATTTATTTTTGTATTATAAATTTTTTGTATTTATACTGAGATACTTGAAGGAGTTATTAACGATAAACTAACTAAACCGGGAATATGTACCTTTGTATGGGGGCTTTAAAAATTTTTTAATTAGCAAAAAAAAAATAAATAATGTGTGACAAATTTCATTGAATTATCTTTCGTAGTTTCTGAGAAAAATACGTAAAAACGGATTACCAATAAAACGTCATAGTAGATCTATAGTATGAAGTTCTAAAATATATTTTTTGCTAAGTCGCGAACTATTTTTGGAAAATATATATTTATACCCTTCACCTTCGTGAGAAGGGTATATATAAGTTTGTCATTCCGTTTGTAATTTCTATAATATAATTTTCCGACCCTATAAAGTATATATATTCTGGATCCTTATAGGTAGCGGAGATGATTAAGCCATGTCCGTCTGTCTGTCTGTCTGTCTGTATGTTTGTTGAAATCAGTTTTTAGAAGACCCCAGATATCTGCGAGATCCGAATCTTCCATAATTCTATCAGATATACGACCGGCAAGAACGCTATTTAAAGTCAGCAAAATCGGTCCATAAATAACGGAGATATGAGCAAAAAACCGAGACAACCTCTGAAAATTTCATATAAATTTTAGATTTTTTATTCATGCTCAGACAGAAACTGCAAAAAACAAAAACAAAATACATAACAATACGGTAAATATTGTTATTGTAATTTGTTTACAAAAGCAAAGCAGAGCAAGAGCAGCAGAGCAAGAGTAGCAGAGCGAGAGCAGCACTAATGTTTTGTTATTGGCTAGAAATATGAAATTAAGTATGTAGAGCCTGGATTAAGTGAGAACCTATAAAAGGGGACTTTCTGGTACTTTTTCGTACTTCAAAAGGTATTTTTTGAAATTTCTATAATATTGAACCTAGAAACATGAAATTAAGTATGCATGGCCCGGATTAAGTGAGGACCCAAACAAGGGGAGTTTTTGGTACTTTTTCGTTTTTCAAAAGGTACTTTTTGCAATTTCTACAATATTGAACCTAGAAACATGTAATTAAGTATGTATGGCCCGGATTAAGTGAGGACCCATACAAGGGGACTTTTTGGTACTTTTTCGTTTTTCAAAAGGTACTTTTTGCAATTTCTACGATATTAAACCTAGAAACATGTAATTATGTATGTATGGCCCGGATTAAGTAAGGACCCAAACAAGGGGAGTTTTTGGTACTTTTTCGTTTTTCAAAAGGTACTTTTTGCAATTTCTACAATATTGAACCTAGAAACATGTAATTAAGTATGTATGGCCCTGATTAAGTAAGGACCCATACAAGGGGACTTTTTGGTACTTTTTCGTTTTTCAAAAGGTACTTTTTGCAATTTCTACGATATTAAACCTAGAAACATGTAATTATGTATGTATGGCCCGGATTAAGTAAGGACCCAAACAAGGGGAGTTTTTGGTACTTTTTCGTTTTTCAAAAGGTACTTTTTGCAATTTCTACGATATTAAACCTAGAAACATGTAATTAAGTATGTATGGCCAGGATTAAGTGAGGACCCATGAAAGGGTACTTTTTGGTACTTTTTCATTCTTCAAAAGGTACTTTTTGAAATTTCTATAATATTGAACCTAGAAACATGTTATTAAGTTCGTATATCCCGGATTAAGTGAGAACCAGTAAAAGGGGACTTCTTGGTACTTTTTCGTTCTTCAAAAGGTACTTTTTACAATTTCTACAATATCCGGGCCATACAAACTTAATTACATGTTCCTAGGTAATTAAGTTTGTATGGCCCGGATTAACTGAGGACCCATAGATGGGGACTTTTTGGTACTTTTTCGTTCTTCAAAAGGTACAAAAGGCTTTAAACACATCATGGTGAAGGGTATATAAGATTCGGCACAGCCGAATATAGAACTCTTACTTGTTCTCATTAAATTTGATTATTTTGGAAGACTAAAGTTTTTATGCCTGATCGCAGTTTATGGCCATTGTACACATACAAAAACAAACATTATTTGTATATTATATACGAAATATGTGCGTAGTAGACATTTTAAAAGAAGAAAATACTAAATACATTGACCTTAATCACACATAAACTATTTCCTTTGAACGTTTAAAACATGTTTCTTGCAAACATGTATGTTTTTTTATTCAAAATTTACTATTTTAATTATTTTATGTCCGTAGTGTAAAACTTGTATTAATCATTGCAATTGACTATAGTAAATGGCTTCGACTGTAGAAATTTGCAGGATTTTAAAACTAAATGTTTTCTTAAAGAGATTTATTAGAGCTTTAAATTATTGAAACTTCAGCTACAATAAACAGAGCAAATGAGGAAGATTATATTATAATTTGATAAATGTAAGGAAAATTTTTAATTTTGGAGAACAGTTTCATCAGATAAGTAATAATAAGATATAGTGAATGTAAAATAATGTGGCTATTTGTGTTAATACATACATTTGTATGTTTGGAATGCTTTTTAAGACATATCCCCAAGTCCTTGAACAGAGAACGAAACAAACTGACAGTGAAATAGCATCTCAATAATAAAGACCTAATTTTATAAACCAGCCCGATTATCACAGTAAAATAAATAGTCCATAATAATACAAGTAGTACCTTTCCTATTAAGGTGAAGGTTTTACATAAACTAACAGTGGGTAGAAAAAAAATTATAAAATTATGCATATTTAAAATAATACATTGTATATAATTGAAATAAATTAGCTACTAAAACTTTTTGTCCGTTTCCTGTATTCATTATCATACTAATCAAAAATAATAAAATTACACTCTTTTACTCTACTTATTGATTCATTGTACAATGTTTTGCCTTTCACTATAAGCATTTTATGTACATTTCTTTGTTAGTACAATTAAAGAAATTCCGTAAGAAAAAGTAATTCCGTATATAGATTAAACATTCTAAACAAAACTTTACAAAAAAAACAACAATTTCTATAAGAGCCAGTATATACATTTACATATGCATACATAAAGTTAATACTGTTTACTTTCGTCTCTTTCAGAAATTAAATAGGATTTTTATTCCTTACATGTGCTTATGTTAAAGTATTTTCTTTCCTTTTATAGATTTCTCTATTGTTCTTTTATTTTCTTCTTTCTTTATATTTAATTAAACCAATTGTTTATTTGTTTTTAGTTAGATATTTGTCAACTGTTTGATTGTATAGTCTTATGTTCATTTGAATGCCCAGTACCGGATATTAATATGATATAAATTTTCTTTGGGATTTAGAATATTGCTTTTTTTATTGCCGATAAAAATGTTAAAAGTGGAAACGAATGAATCTAAAAAGAAGTAAATATTGTTATGCATAACCAAGTTAATGACCTGAGTAATAAATGTATCAATATAAACTATTCATTGTCTAGAAAATAATTATTTTGCATAAATTGAAAAAAAAATAAAATTAATGGTATTGTATTTGGCTACCACATTCAATACAAATGCCGTAAAATAAAGACTATTCTCTAATCGATATTTTTAAAAAAACTATTTATTCAATTATTTTTATGGCTGTATACTGATTTTATCATGCCGTTTGTAACACATCATAGACCCATAAAAGTATATATAATCTGGGTCCTTATTAAATTCTAACACGATCTAGCTATGCCCGTCCGTCTGTCTGTTCAAACCAAGATAGGGACCGCAAAGAGGAGCTGTGGAGAGTTTTAACGTGAGCACCTGCCTTGACGGCCTTATCTCACGGTGGTTTTTTCATCCACTGGGTAGACTTGTGAACGGTCTACCATCAGCCCTTTGCTCTTCAATGAAGAACTGGTGGACCGAAGTAAGATCCATCAATAAGACGTGGACATTGTTCATACTCACAGGTAATTCTGATATGAACAGAGTATACTCTGCACAAGGAAGGAAATTTCAATGGTATCTTATGTACTTATATGATACCTTTCACCCATCATCATTCAACCCGAAAATGGGAAACATCGAGCCACTTTTTCAGGATAGCCCTCATACAAGTGGACCTCCAAAAAACAGCCTTAATGGGCATAACTGCTTTAAAAGCACGATTATAGCGATAATATTCAGCATAGGTAAGTTTCGTACGAACCAAAACCTCCCAACTTATTTTTTGTGATCCGTCCATAATTGACCCTATCCCCCATATAACGTCCCCTTCGGAAAATAACTTTAACGCTCATTTCTGGCTTAAAAATTGAAATTCAGTACACATAAGTTTCATGCGAGCCAAAGGGTCTCTGTCAAATTTTTTGTGGATCGATCTATAATTGACCCTACCCCCCATATACACTCATTACTGGCCTTAAAATTCGACTATAGCAATGAAATTCGGCACAAGTAAATTTCTTGTGAACCGAAGCCTCTTCCATAATTCGATACCGAATTTCAATTCTGAAAATTACTAGTACAGTGATGAAAATCGACACAAGAAAGTTTGTACTTAGGAACATAATTCTTCATTCCCAATTTAATGACGACTGATCTATAACTGACCCTAGCCCTTCACAAAAGAGTTTTGGTTTTTAAAATACGAGTTTTCCTGATTTAAAACACGAGTATTGCGTTGAAATTTGACATCAACAAGTTGTATAAAAAATTAAATCATTTTTTCACAACTTCATGAGTATCGGTTCATAATTGACGCATATGAAGGTCCTATTCAAAAAATTTGTTTTAAAAAATTAATATATTGTTATTTCAAAAGAGCTCAGTCCATAATTAACTCAATCCATATTCCAAATATCACCCTGATGTTTTTAGAAGAGCATTCCTTTTACGGTATATGTTAGACGTTTTGATGGTGGATATATGAGATTCGGTACAGCCGAATATAACACTCTCATTGTTAATTTTGCTACCAACCTATCTCATCCACATTAAAACATATTTGTTTATTTTGTAATATTTTATTTTAACAATAAACTTTTGTAATTGGATGTTGGATACACGAATGTTTAAATTAATATTATTAATTGACATTTATAGACCGATCTCAAAAAAGTTGAAGTAATTTTCTGAAGAGATGATTATGAGAGGGGTCTATTATGGACCTATGCTTTGGAAAATCAATTTTTGGTACATAACCATACTTGTGCACAATATCAACCGATTTATAATTAATATATATGTATGATTTATAATTATTTATTATAATTTTATATTTATAATTAATATATACTGTATGATTTATGGTAGACAATAAGACAATTTTAATAAATGAATAGTACCTATTAATGATGAAAATTTATTTATACATAATCATTATTGAAATAAATAAGGACACACTATAGATGTGGGTCTAAGGCCAATACTTAATAAGTAAAAAACAATTAAGAATGTTATTGTCGGTCAAGCCCGACCATATAATACCCTACACCACAGTGTATTTTGCGGAATAATTAGTTTCCTTCTAAGTTTTTTAATTAAATATTTTAAAAGTTAAGAAGTACTTAAGCCCTCCCGCCACGGCTTATTCCAAGGGAGAGTAAATATGTTATTTCACATATTCGATGTCTGAAAAAATATATATTTAAGGTTAAATTAAGCAATTATTAAACTTTATCGTTTCTAAGTCATCAAGGCTAGAATAAAACGAGTGTATTAAACACAATTTTGAACTTAAAAGCCCTATTCGGCGGGTTCAGTTGTATGGGGGCTAGGTTAAATAATGGACCGATGTAAACCATTTCCAACAGGCTTCGTCTTTGGTACAATAGAAGATCGAGTGCCAAATTTTATTGAATTATATTCAAAATTGCGACCTGTAGTTTGATTACAAGGTTTACAAGCCCTATTCGAAGGTTCAGTTGTATGGGGGCTGGGTAAAATAAAATACCGATCTTAACCATTTTCAATAGGCTTATTTCCTGGGACAATATACGATTATTTACCAAATTTCATTGAATTATCTTAAAAATTGCGACCTGTAGTGTGATTACAAGGTTTACATGGACAGACGGACGGACATCGCTAAATCGACTCAGAAAATGATTCTATAGGGTATAGGACCAATATTATTGTGCGTTACAAACATCAGCACAAACCCAATATACCCTCCCCACTAAAGTGGTGTAGGGTATAATTATAGTCGGGCGAGGCCAACAATATAATACCTGTTACAAAATAAAGAATTTATTTTTCATAATAAATCATTTTAGTTAAATTGTACTTTGCCTCAGATATACTTAAGTCATTTATTGTTGAATAAAATTGTGGACATTTTTGTTAAAATTTGAAAGGCGCTTTTTATAGGGGTTAAATAAGGCCCTATAATTATAAATTTTATAAGGGTTATCAAAACTAGGGGTTATTTGACTGCGTTTTGTCGTGATACGAGTATATTAAACATAATTATGAACTTCAAAGCCCTATTCGGCGAGTTGTATGGGCTCTAGGTGAAATAATGGACTGATGTTAACCATTTTTAATAGACTTCGTCTACGGTAATATAGACTGTAGACGTAGATAATTCAAATATCATTTAATTATCTCCAAAATTGCGACCTGTAGTTTGATTACGAGGTTTACAATCCTTATTCAGGGGTTCAGTTGTATGGGGGCTAGGTAAAACAGTAGACCGATCTTAGCTATTTTCAATGTGTTTTGTTCGTGGAACAATAGAAGATCATGTACCAAATTTCATGAATTATCTTTAAAATTGCGACCTGTAGTTTGATTTCAAGGTAAATCGACTCAGAAAATAGGACTAATATTATTGTGCTTTATAAACATCAGTACAACCCAATATACCCTCCCCGCTAAAGTGGTGTATGGTTACAATTGAAGTTATATCTAATTTGATGAAGGTTATTGTAGATGCGTATGATTATTTAATATTTATAAATAATTATATATAACTCATACGTATTTTATTTTATGACAACGTTGATTTCATGTCAAATGAGTTAACTTATGTATTCATACAAGAGCACTTAATTCGTCAATATCTATCTGTACCAGTCTGCTTCGCTACCCTCATCGTATTTGTGTATCTGCAATATCAAAAGTTCCCCTTTTATACATATCTCAAATTTCCAAAAATTATAATAATTATAATTTATTTATTTCGTCTAACACAATTTTAAAAGCTAAAGATGCAAAAACGAAGGGAGAAATATCATAGATTTATAGCTAAAATATGATGGCCACAAAACATTAACCTCTATCAAAACAAGCTATTAGTAAATATTACAGCCATAAGCATTTTTTAGTATTTACTAGATGCGTGTTTAACCAGGTGTTGTTAATTGTAGAGGAAACAAACGCAGTAGATTTCATAACCAACATATATATAGCATCAACACATTTTATTATTTTTAGCACAAAGTGAATCGGATTATTTTTACCCTAGGAAAATTGCAATACAGTTTCCCGAATTGCCTCCGGGCTCTAAAAGCGGTTTTTCAAATTAGGAAACTTCAGTACATCACACGTACTTTTGTTTATTAAACATACATACATACATACATACATATAATGGATTCGGATGTTTGTGCACTAAGAACTTTTGATTAAAGCATGAAATCTGTCTTAAAAGCCAATCTTGTATATATTTGCTAACACAAAACATTGCACCTAAAAAATCTCATGACGAATAAGTTTTCTAGAAGTCACTAATTTTGCACAAAATAATCTACATAAGTTTAAAGTTGCTGATATATTTGAAATACTTATTTTTATACCCACAACAAAAATATATATAAATATTTTGGGTTATAAGTTAACGTTGAACATTTAACGGCTATGCCGAATCTTTTATACCCACCATCAAATCACTGCCGTATAGATGAACTTTGATATTTTGAATATTTTATTGTTATATATCGATATTAATGAGAACGTCAGGGTAACATTTGAAAGAGGTCCATTAATGGGGGTTTTACTATTGACATTGCTAATTTTTATAGGGTGTAGGGTATATGGACCAATTCTCATAAAAGTCTGTAGGAAGATTTCAATTCCTTATTTGTTTAAAATTTCATCGATCGACTTGTATTTTGAAGTCATTAAGCAGCATTAAAGTCACAAAATATGGTAGAGAGATTTTAAATCAAAATTGTTTCATGTCGAGTTGCTTTGCGGTATTCATATTTTTCGCGTCATTTTCTGAGGCGGAATTTATATGGGGTGGTATTATTATGGACTGATCCTCATAAAATTTGATAGAGAGATTTCGGTTGCTATAGAAGGGATAAAGATATTAGCTTACACGAAAGTAGTTTATGTCGAATATCATAAATCTACTAGTATTTTTAAGCAAGTACTGAGCTTTAAAGTATTTTTCTTATAGGGACCTCATGTTGGCGGTAGGGTCAATTAAGGCATGTTCCACATAAAATTTGGTAAAGAGATTTTGACTTGTGAAAAACCTACTTCTGTGAAATTTCGCTAGGGTCAATTATAGACCGATCCATATAAAATTTGATATAAAGGTTTGGTTCCTAAGATACATACTTATGTCAAATTTCTTCGCTATATTCGTATTTTTACGCCCATAATTAACGTTAAGGTCTTTTTCTGAAGGGGGCCTTATGTATGGGGAAGGGTCAATTATGGACCGATCCACATAAAATTTGGTAAATTTTGACCTGTATACATCTTACTTCTGTGTAATTTCATTGTTATAATCCTATTTTTGAGCCAGTAATGAGCATTAAAGAAAGTTTATGGGAAGTCTTTTTGCTATATTCGATTGTCTAAGCCAGTAATGAGCTTAGGGGACCTTATATGGGGGGTCAATTATAGACCGATCCACATAAAATTTCATAGAAATGTTTTGGCTAGTAAGAAACTTACTTATGTCAAATTTCATCGCTATACTTGTATTTTTAAGCGAGTAATGAGCGTTAAAG
>NC_060951.1:26535447-26578585 GCF_022045245.1 Lucilia cuprina
CCAGAATATATATACTTTATGGGGTCTTAGAGCAATATTTCGATGTGTTACACACGGAATGACAAAATCAATATACCCCCATCTTTTTTGATGGTGGGTATAAAAAAAAACTAAATTTAAGATATATCAGTTTTGTAGTAAACGTTTATGTGTGTAAATATATATGCAAACAATCATTATAGCCACATTAAGTCCCACAAATTTACACGGACTCTGGTATATATATTACAACCATAAAATATATGCAACATAAATATTAGCAAATTTAATCCACATTTCCAATGTTTGTATTGAATACATATATATGTTACATACTGAATGTCTGTGTTTAGTACCCTACACTAAATAGTGCACAAAAGTTTAATGGAAGTCAGTAAGTCAATAGACTTTATATTATTTTCCTTGTAGACAAGAACAAAAGCTAGCGCTATGATAAGATTGTTGCATGATTTCAAAATCTCAATTAGAAGAAGCAAAGTTTACGTTTAAATTTTCAATATGTTACAAATAGAATGATCACTTTAATCTACCTCTAATCTTTTGATGGTGTATATAATAACTAAATAAATTACAGTGGCATTTTCAAGAGGATGATTAAATACACAGGCCGCAATATTCAAGATAATTGGATAAAATTTGACTCACACGCAAGGACGAAGTCTATTGAAAATTGTTAAAATCGGTCCATTATTTCGACTAGCCCCCATATAACCGTACCCCCAAATAGGGCCTATGAGCTTATAATTAATTTAAATGATTATGTTAATAAAAGTCGACAAAACTTAGTTTTATAGAACTTTAAATGACACTACCGATTTTTGTAATGGTCGGGCTTCATTTGACCCTAGCCCCCATACAAACTTCTCTTCAGAAAATGACTTAAAAGATGATGCCTCACAACAACATAAGGAAGTATTAATTCTAATGTACCGCAATAGGACCTAAGTTCTCTGAGTAAACTCGCAAATTAGCGATTAATCCATTACAATACATATATTATTAAAGAATAAATTAGTGAACAAAACAAACATACTCTCTTGGCCTAATTTTTTCACACTTTTTTGGGTCAGTGTAATTATTTAATTTTCGCAGAAGAAAATAAAATAAACGACAATTAAATTAAACACCAAGCAGTAAAATGTATTTTTAAAATCCCCCATCAAACATAACAAATAATTGAATTAATTTATTCAACCTTTATCACCTGTTTTTAAGTATTTACATTTCGTAAAACGTTAAAATACTAGGAAGGAAGTCATTCATTAAAATCAAGTACTTTACTCCTTTAACCTAAATTATAGTAAAAACAATGGAACGCTTGTAACAGAGACAAAACTCTCAAACTTTTTCAACTAGATAATAAAGACACAAATTGTATCAAACAAAAACTGAACGGTAAAAGGGATCTGTTTTGCAGATTATTAAGAAAATATTTATACATATAATACTTTTTGCATTTAAACATTAAAACTGATTCCGATTGTTTATTAATCGAGTTACTTTTGTATATATTAAAAGCTGTTACAAATTACATTCGTTATATATTCCAATCTTAGTTAACTAGACCCTAGATTAAAAGATTTTGTTATATTTTTAGAATACTAAGTGAAACGTGATATAAATTATAAGGACATACTGTCGTTTATGAATAAATAAATGTAATAAAAATAGATATATTTCGTTATGCGACAACAAATTCAATGTCAGTTATTAAAATTTAATAACACCGTGTTTGATAAAAAATATATGATTTAAGTATTACATGAGAATGAGAAATAAGAAGCGCAGGAGCTCAAAACCTAATATTTAAATTAAAAATATTATAAGCCTTTAGTAAACTCTCCTAAAATATAAATTGCATTAAATTCCCATTTTATAATATCTAATAACAGATCGAAATAGTGGTTGTATATCCACAAGAGTATATTTAAGTATTCAAAGACGATCTTTCCATATCCGTCCATCTGTCTATCTGTCGATGTGTTACAAACGGAATGACAAAATTAATATACCCCCTTCTTTTTTGATGGTGGGTATTAAAACAACAATACATCGAATTTTCGATGTAAAAAATTATTTTTGTAATAATTACATTACCAAATATTTTGGCTAACCCTAAAAAATAATTCAATTTCGTATAAAATTTTCATATAATTATTATTTAATATTTTTTATATTTGGGGAAACGTGGAAAAAAATCAATTTTACATCGAAAATGTAGACAATACATTTATCTTCTTCAAAACTATAAAATTTCAAAAATCCCTAAATTTCACTAAGAAGAAATCTTTCCCTTTTTCTCCTCATGTAAAATTTTTGGAAAAATCCCAAAAAAAGGGAAAAACCTATACCCTTGGCATCACTGCTATTTTATATATAAATAGATTTAATAACATAAACAGGTGGGAATATTATATTCGGTTGTCCCGAGGGGAACATTTTATAGGACCTTGGGGTCAGTAACAGATCAGTCCTCATTATGTTCCGGAGTAAAAGCTTTTCCTGTAGATTTTCATCGCTATACTAGTAATTTTCTGAATCCTCATCATAAAATTTTCCAAAGGGGACTTTATATGAGGGTTACAGTCAATTATTGACTTACCATAACGTTTTGTAGACCGATTTTGATTCAAATTTTTACATTAAATAACACCGATGTACTTAGTTATTATCGTCAAGGCAATTTTCTGAAGCGGTCTTATATGGGGGTAGGATGTTTTACTACTAAGGTACTCAACAAAACAAAATTTCAAATATTAAAAATTCCAGCATTAAGTGGGTTAAGTATCATTAAAAATCATAATGGTTTTCTTATTGAGATAACAAAAGTTAATTAAAAGTATGTATGTTTTCCATATGTATGCATGAACAGTTACTATAATACCTACATATGGAAAACTTTTGTTTATAGGTCAAAACTACAGTCAGGACAAAAAAAAAAATAATAAATTTCATTAACACTTTATAATTTTCACAAACTTTCAGTTATTTTTGGCAGGAGTAATGTCCCGAATATTTACGTTTCACTTTTACATCCCACTATAAATAAAAATTTAATGCCATACTTTTAGTTTTTTCTTTACAAAAGAACAATTAAGAATTTCCCAAAAGTAAAATAATGTCAAGTTTAAATTAAAAATTCGTTTAAATGCCATTGTGTACACAAACTGATATATAAATGTTATAGTATTGGTTTACCAAGAAATTATATAGAAATTTAAATTGTTTAAGCATTCATACCAACCCAGCAAAACATGGTATATGTAAATACTTTTAATTCATCAGCATATATATTTTTGATCATACGATTCACATATATACACTAATTATTTTCTTAACCGTAATAATACCATGATCAAATAATAACTTAAAATTCCTTACTTGGTAATTATAATTTTTGACTTGGAATGCTTACATGCCATTTAGAATGGATGTGTATAAGTGCAATTCATAGTTTTTTCTGGTCTGCTTTTATTTTCTTTCCTCTGCTTTTTAATTAAATCTATTGTTTTTTCTATGTTAGACACTTTCTTAATTCTTTGACAAAGTGGTTTTTCATTTAAAGGCCTAGTACAGGATATTAAAATGGTATAAATTTTATTTCAAATTTATACTAATATTTTAGTATAGGGAACAGAAAACTTTGTAAAAAAACTGGTAAGAGTATTAATTATCGGCTATGTCGAATTATGTACGCTCCAACATTAAAGCATATTTTGAAGATATAAATTATCTTTTTCTATTAAATTTACAAAAATGAAGGATTTATGGAAGATATTGTTAATTATATACAACTTTATCGTCTGACAACTATGTTAAATTTTTAATACCAAACAAATCCCTAAAAATATATATAGATTCTTCAGTTCGCAAAGATATTGGGATTATTGAAAAGTAATCTCATTATTTTTCATACCGAGCGACTATCGCTATTTCTCATTTTTACGAAAAGTAAATTTTGATGAAAAAGTACTTAGCAAATAAACTCGCATTCCTGATGCAAAGACAAATGAAATATTTTTGGCAATTTACAAAAAAAAAAAAAAAAAAACGATAAATATCTAAATGAACAACTTTCTATTTTTCCAAAAAATTGCCTCAGTCTTTAGTATTTTTGGGTAGATTGAATTTATCTGATAGTGCGAATCCTGGACTCAAAACTACAAGAGGATAAGGCTGTGGCCTTATAAACCCCAAGAATACTAATGGCTCTTTGATATGGTAGTTAAGCCTATACTATTTTATGGTGTACTCGTTTGGTCTAAGTCTGGATATAAAGATTCGCTTTCAAGGAATCCTTAGCACATTAGCATTAGGGTTCGCACGACCCTATCGACCACATTGGCTATTGCATCGCTAAACCATCTTTTGATAAAAGCTTTTCAGTGCCTATACAACATGATCCAATTGTGATATTAACAATCATCCATGGCAGTTCGTACAAGGTCTTCACCGATGGCTCAAAATTAAACCATGGTGTTTGAATCCAAACCAATGTAGCGTTTTCAAGCTGAACTGTCAGACATAAAACAAGCTGCAAACTCAGTAAGGATTTACCGAATATGCGTTGATAATATTCGAATATATACCGATATCCAGTCAGCCATTAGGGCTCTTAGTTGTGTCTAAACCACATCAAACTTAGTACTAGAATACTGAACATCCCCAGCAATAAGATGGGGAAATATTCCACTATAGGACTGTCCTGGATTTTAGAACATCAACAAATTGCTGGTAATACCGCCGTGGAGTATCTTGGTAAGCTATGGTCTCCTCACGCAAAAGACCACACCGACCGTTTCATTGGCGTACCGCTCTTAACCTGCAAACGCAAATAGACGACTGAAGCCACCTGCAGCGAGTATAATATGAACATCTTTCAACCCACAAAGATCCCAGGCCCGTCTTTATATTCCGAAAGTTAATCTACAAAACTTCACGTCAGTGAAGAATAGCCACTGGACCTTTGGGATCCATGCCAAAAGCCTTAACTTAGTATAACTTAGTATAACTCACTTTGGTTTGTTTTAGGAAATCAGAGTACTTAGGTAGGTCGGATTGTACTAATACACAGACCGTTTTCTCTTATTTCAGGTATTACAATTTACTGGACCCAAGTGTATCCCCAGTGAAGACATCACGATGACGACCTGTTGTAAGTTTTCTTTAAAGTATTAAAGTTAGTTTCATTTATTCTAAGATTTAAAAAAAATTAACACCATGCGTATAAGTAATGCATATTTACGAATAATCGAGTATAACACATACGTCACAACCCAGAAAAAAATTAAAATGAAATTTCTTCATTATATATGAGATTCTATATAAGTTGTTCTAAAATAATAATAAAGAATCATCAGTATTTGCCGCGACAATTATTTGTATGCCATTTGAAATTCCATTTTGTAAGATTTTAATCCGAATATGACCTCTTATTCAGATTTATTGCTGCTCAATGTTTTAGAAAAGTATAACTTGGTCCTACGTTAAAAATTTTGTCGGACTCTGTAATTTAACATTTCAAAACACAAACATACGCAAACAAATAAGTAACTTAAATTATTTGTACATGCACGTATTAATTCATTTAAAGGACATTTATTATGATAACACAATTTAAGCATTTAATAATGTAATCTACATCCAACCCTTTTAAAATGCATTTCAATAACATGGTACGCTTTGATGTGGTTATATTTAATGATTTATTTCCCAAGTATTATAAAAATAACAAAATAAGTTTTGTAAAAACCTGCATCCAATAGAAAAGGTTAATTATAATAGATTCATAACTCAAGTCTAATGACCGCAAAATATTACCTTTGTCTGACCAAGCCATTCGATTATATTTATTACATGTAAATTTATTCTAGTGTAAAAAATAAAACAAAGAATAAAATTTACATTTACCGATTTCGTGTTTACTTAACCAGCTGTTATAAAAAAAGTACAAACCAAACAAACGCACTGGCAGAATACAAACTATATATTACATGCATACTAGCTATGTATGTTTGCCTAGTCTAAATATATTATAATTAAAAAACACCTTACTAGTTTTATACCCACCAAAAAAATGTGGGATATATTGATTTTGTCATTTTGTTTGTAACACATCAAAAACAGGCTGTTCTTGGTCTTCTTAAGATTCTGGGACAATCCGTCCGTCTGTCTGTTTTTGGCGCAATAGCGTCCAAAACAGTCAGTTTTATGGCCACCAAAAATAACAGTATGAGGATGAAATTTGATAATTTTATAGTAACATAAATCTAAATTTTTTACTAAATTGTACTATGATCTGTCCATAAAAAACCTTATTCCCAATATCATTTATCTCTCTACCTAATTGTATGATGATTATATGACCGCTCGTATGGAAGATTATGTGCCACCGTCTATTTACATAGTTCGTGACTAACCGGCCAAACTGCTGGGTAGCTTTAAAAAATACCTACAATAAACTTTTACACAATTAATATCCATACTAACCAATATCAACATATTTTATACACACACAGAAATTTTGTAACAGCTAATTGCATGTACTATGTAATCACATACTCAAAATTGCCATCCCAAATTGCAGGATATTTCCAATATTTATATCAATATATTTATTTGTTCACACATATGAATGCTATTTTTGTGCATTTGTTTTTATAGAGTTAAGCGTTAAAAATTAAATAAATAAAAGTGGCAGTTGCAAAAATATTGAAAATATATTCAAATAATAAATAAAAATTGTAAAATGCATACATTTTTATTTCAATGCAAAATAAAATTGAAAACTCAAGAATTTATTATAACAATAAATATCAGCTCCATACATACACGAACATTTACTACTAGATCGACATAAATCAATAAAACTATTGGAAACAGTAAAAGTAATGTGAAATTTTACATTTTTAACTTTCAAACAAATGAAAAATAACACCGTCTGACACTCAAAGTTAGACACGAACCGGATGATATACTTCATCAGACGTATATCATCCGGTTCCTGTAAACAAAAAAACAATAGAACACCATATTGTTCAAAATAACACAAAAATATATGAAAGACTTTAATATGACGCATATTTTTTAATACTAAAAGATTTTGGATTATGTCAGTCTTATAGTAAATGAGCGATATGTAAGTAAACATATATGCGAAAATCAATGCAATGCAAAGTATTTAGCTGCATCAGTTTTCCTATGAAAATTTCATTTAGATATGTAAAATTGTATGCATACACGCATAGAAAAAATATAGTTGTGTTAACCATAATCTAAGAGCAACATATTATGGTTAGAATCATGGTTAAAGTTAAAATATTTTATGATCATTTTTACTATCAAGAATTATCATATTATGATCATTATTAGTATAATAAACTATCATATTATGAATTAATATACTCCGAATATTTCATCATAATAGAGTGATAATGTGATGTTGTAGCATCATATTGTAGTTTCAAGCAACCACATTATGGTTTCATGTAAACATATAATGGCTTCAAGTAATCATATTATGGTTACATATTAAACATAATATGGTTAATCTAATGTGCTCTACGTAAAATGTAATTATTTGTTAATTTTCTTTTAAACAAACACACAACATCCAAGCACTGGTATTCCCATAAAAATATATATCCACACTTTCATTCCAACATAAAAACAATATATTTTTTTAATTATAAATTTTTTGTATTTTATTCGTTTCCTATTATATTTTTAGATATTATTTATTTTTCATAATTATTTTAACACTGCGTTTGTTTAACAATTTACTTAATCCAATCTAGTACGGATAAACCATACAACTGATATAAAAATGGCGATACCAAAATATTTTTAATAGTAAACGTATTTTACTTATATCTTAAACATTATATGGATAAACGTTTAAAATCCTACCATTTAATGGTTATTTGATAGTTTAAATGATTCTAAAAAATATAATAAGTTTACATAATTATCATTATTTATTTGTTGTAAAAATAATTATTTTTCAGAGAATCATTCTCAAATTTATAATTGTCATAAACATATAAATGTTTTCAGTAACTAAAATATTGATGAAGTTCAATAAAAATAACATTTATTTGGCTATGACAACAAAATATTGTTACAAAAAACATAGGGTAGTTTTCCTAACCATGCCGAACCATGCTTTTTCTCTGCGTGTATGATCAAATGGCTTGATGGTTATGCAAACAATTTTACATTTATGAGGTGTTTAAAACATTTATTAAAATCAATAAATAATAAAATGATATATAAATATTTTAAATGTAAAATCTTTGTGATATGTTCAATTTCAATGTTTTCATTTAAGAAAATATATCCCTCTAACTCATTTGTTTATAAAAACTTTTGCAAAAAATTCATTATAACATCCTTATATTTTGGGGTACGACGCTATAGTTCTATTAATCTTTATGTAAGAACTACGACCAGATTGATTTATCGATATCGATAAAGTTCGATCGTGGCCGATTTTTAGGCGGTATTACACCAGAAGTGACAAACTTATATAATTATGTACACCGTTCGACAAAACGAGAAAAAAATCGTTGAACAAGAACCGGATGATAAACGTCTGATGCTATAAATTTATGGGAAAAAATCTGCGTTTTTAGTTTTTCATTTCGTGATCCTGTGTCCTTTCAAAGGGACTTCAAAGTTTTAAAAAGTAAATTTTTCAAAAAATATTTTAAAATACTTTTACTAATCAAATAATTTCAAATTTGGTGTCAAGCCAACAAGAAGAGTTGGAAGATATTTTTTATCATTTTTATTTTAGAATAGAAATCTGTCAAAAAGTCTTTTAAAATTCTTATCCTTAAAAATCAGTTAAAATTTTCAATATTATTTTTTCAAAAAAAATTTTGAAAGTTTTTTTATACATCTTTTGATCCTGATAGAATAAACCATTTTTGTTAGCTTGACATCATATTTAGCGTTGTTTGATCAGTGGAAGTATTTTTTTTTTAAATGTACTTTAAAAACTTTGAAGACCTTTTGAATAAAATAATAATAATGCATATAAAAACACAAAATATACATTAAAAACTCAAAAATATGCCTTAAATATGCTACAAAAGTCAAATTATGGGTAAAATATTCAAAAATTCATTGGTGAGTCGTATTACTCATGGATAAGACATTTACACGTTTCAGACAAATTTTAGAATTTTGTCATCTATTTGTTAGAGCATATTTTTGGAAATTAAAAATGAACTAGACGATATAAGTCTAAAAATAGAGATTAAATAAGGAAAAAATACGTTTACAATTTTTTTTATTTCGTGATCATTTTTGAACATTTTTTTCTGAAATATATAAACATATTTTTAAATATGTTACATTTATTTTGAAACTACGTATTTACGTACGAAATATACTGTAAATTAATTTTCTGTGCGATTACATGTGGTTATACCAAATAATGGAACATACTGTAAATTAATTTTATGTGCGATTACATGTGGTTATTTCCTTTTAATGGCCAGAAAAATATTACAAGAATGAATAACATACATCAAGCATTAAATTAATTGTTTTTTTTCAGTAAATTCAATTCAAGTTAAGAATTAAGATTAATTGCTTAACTATAGCAACGAAAAACAAAACAATCACAAACAAAATTTTGATTGCTTACGAATTTTTGTCAAAGTAAAAAATTGAACTTCTTTGTTGAAGGGTAAAAAAGGTAGGGCGCTACTAATTTGAATCCATGCCTAGGACCTAAAAATTTTAAAATGACTGTCAATGTTTCTTTTATAAGTATCCTTCTAAATATTCAAACGAGGTTTCAATATTTGGGGTAGACTGCACGCTTTACGTCTTATTTATTTGACAAAATCATTTTACATCATTTAAATAATAAACGTATGAATGATATGTATTTGATTGTAGTATTAAATATTAAGTATACGTATTAGTGCAATATAAATTTTAAGTTATTCTTGATTATTTTGAATGAGTTGTTCGTTGTAAAATCAGAAAACAGCTTCAAATAAACACCAAAAGGTAAAAGCAAAAGATTTTTATTATAATGATTATTTAATGATTATTTACTTGGAAAGAGTCAGACAAAGAAATGAGATGTGTGTTTTAATGTACTGATGTATGTATGTGAACATTAATTATTTAAAACTCGACATTTAATACCGTTTCAGAATAAACGATTTAATGTGTGAGAAGTTAAAATGCTAAAATTTACTTACACAATAGCATTTTAAGTCATTATTTGAACACGGTGATGTCATTGGAGGCAAGTACTTACCACAAACGATTACAAGTAATTAGAAAAAGTAGTCATTGTAAATCACAAGAATAGACGTATACAGCATCTGTATCTTGACTAGCAATATGTTCAATGAAATAGAAAGTATTTATATAACATTTTAATAGTAACACCTTATCAGACTACTTCTATGTAATCCAGACCATAGGCTTTATGAGAGCATGTGATATGTATACTCATTTCTCCGTAGTTAAAGTAGGCTTTTCCTATTAATTTTATTATTTAAGCGAAATCATATATTTGCAATACATAAACGTAGCGAAATATTTTAAAGTCAACTTGTCTCCTTGTAGAACATCTAAGCTACTTAGATTACATTAACTGAAAGCTCTTAAATTATAACGTTTGAAAACCCATTAATTTTGATGCTCAATTATATCATTGTCATAAGAAAAACACATACTAAGCATCAATGCAAAATTATTGGGAATATTTCGGTTTAATGTTCTATTGTTGCATTTATAAATGCAAATGACTAATGAAGGTAATGATATAGTATACTTGCCTCACTTACAATGTTGTTATTGTCCTTCCAATTTCAACTGTTGCTACATGCAAGTCAATTGTATCTATGGCCTTTTTTGCTCTTTTGTAATTTTGGCAATAATATAAAATTTAAACGTGCCTACTTTATTGCAATGAATTAAATCCTTTCTGAAGCGAACAGTAATAACAAGTAAGGGTGTTATATTTGGCCATACCGAATCCTATATGTCCACTATCAAATCAAATTGCTCTTGTACATTTTTAAACTATAAACTTTTTTAAGAGTGGTTATATATAGAGTCAATAATGAACATATCCTCATTGGTTTATGTAACAATTATTGAGCGACTTTGATACCTTTACTCGTATCTCCAATTCAGTCATGAGTTTAAAAAAAATCTAAAGGAATGGAGGGTTAGATCAGTTATCGACACAAATCATAAATTTCATCGCTGTACTCGTATTTTTAAACTAGTAGAATGATTTTGGTTTGCTATAACTACACTGGCACTTTCAGACAATTTATGCCTGTCTCCTTACGTTTGAACACAATTGCTTTTTTAACAGACAGAGAAATTTTGTAAAGACCCAGAGTATATATCTATGGGTATATGACCAATATATTGTTGTGTCACAAATATAATCAAAGAAAAATAGACAACTTTTTGTGCTAGGTATAAAACTATACAGAAACATATCCAAACTACAGTTTGGCTTTATCATAGTCTACAAAATTTTTGTTTCTCCTATATATAAAACAAAATATTTTAAATTAATTTTTTAAATCCAAAATAGAAGTGATGTACCATATGTTAAATAACAACAATTACTTGAAAATATTTTTTCACTTTAACCATTGTCAAAATGCTAAATAAAGCCATTTCTCAAATTATCGTTTCTTAGTTTAAGTAATTTTTAAGTATTTGTTAAACGAGTACATGTATGTAGTTAACCAAATATCCTTGTTCACAGGGTTTCTATGTTTAAATACTTGTTAAACGAGTATATGTATGTAGTTAACCAAATATCCTCGTTCGCAGGGTTTCTGTGAAGAGAGAAAATATATCTTAAAAAATATTTATTTCTATCATACTATTTTGCGATTTACATAAGTTATTAATCTTAAAATTTAGAAGGAACATTGCTCCAAAACTTTTGTGGAATTACAATATATAAAAAATAAGTTTTATTTGTACTGCATTAAGAAATACGTATTGTGATAAATTAAAAAAAATTAATCCTCAAAAAATACAGGGAATTAAAATTTCAAACCCTAATATAAAATAAGAGAATATATATAAATGTGTTTAAATTTTTTTATACCCTACAACACTATAGTGGGGAGGGTATAATGCATTTGTTCTAATGTTTGTAATACCCAAAAATATTGGTCCTATACCAATCGGCTCATAATCATTTTCTAAGTCGATTTAGCTATGTCCGTCCGTCTACCATTGGAAATTATTAAATTAAATTATGTCAACAAAAATCGTGAAACCTTAGGTTCATAGAACTTTAAATGACACTAATGTAATGATTTGGCCCATTTGACCCTAGCCTTCATTCTGAAAATGGCTTTAAGTTCAAAATTCGTTTTTAAACACTACTAGCACAATTAAATTCTACATAAATTATTTCGAAGGGACGTAAATTTCTTTACCAACATTAATAAATCTTTTTGCCAAAAATAAATATAAATATTCTGGAATAAATTAAAAAAAACAAATGGTTTATTTAAAAAAAATAATCCACATTATTAATATAGACAAATGTCAACCACGCACGACTTTACAGTCATACTTGTGTTTTTCTGATAAAATTGTTTTGTTTTTGCTAAATATTTATTTTTAAAAACAATACAAAAAGTTAACAAGTAAAAGTGTTATATTCGGCTATGCCGAATCTTTTATACCCACCATCAAATCACTGCCATATAAATGAACATTGACATTTTGAATATTTTATTATTATATATCGATATTAATGAGAACATCAGGGTAACATTTGAAAGAGGTCCATTAATGGGGGTTTTACTATTGACAGTGCTAATTTTTATAGGGAGTAGGGTTATTTATACATATATATGGACCATATACATATATATGGACATAAAAGTCTGTAGGAAGATTTCAGTTCCAGATTTCAGATTTTAAATCAAAATTGTTTTATGTCGAGTTGCCTTGCGGTATTCATATTTTTCGCGTCATTTTCTAGGGCGGAATTTATATGGGGTGGTGTTATTATGGACTGATCCTCATAAAATTTGATAGAGAGACTTCGGTTGCTATAGAAGGGATAGAGATATTAGCTTACACGAAAGTAGTTTATGTCGAATTTCATAAATCTACTAGTATTTTTAAGCCAGTACTGAGCTTTAAAGTATTTTTCTGATAGGGACCTCATGTTGGGGGTAGGATCAATTAAGGCCTGTTCCACATAAAATTTGGTAAAGAGATTTTGGCTTGTAAAAAACTTACTTCTGTGAAATTTCATCGCTATACTCGTATTTTTAAGGCAGTAATGAGCGTTAAAGTATTTTTATGGGACCTTATATGGGCGCTAGGGTCAATAATAGACCGATCCACATAAAATTTGATATAGAGGTTTTGGTTCCTAAGATACATATTATGTCAAAATTTCTTCGCTATATTCGATATATTTACGCCCATAATTAACGCTAAAGTCGTTTTCTGAAGGGTGCCTTATGTGGGGGGAAGGGTCAACTATGGATCGATCCACATAAAATTTGGTAAATCTCGACTTGTATAAATCTTACTTCTGTGTAACTTCATTGTTGTAATCATATTTTTGAGCCAGTAATGAGCATTAAAGAAAGTTTATGGGAAGACTTTTATGGGGGGTAGGGTCAATTAAGGACCGATCTTCATAAAATTTAATAGAGAAGTTTTGGCGAAAGAAACTTACTTATGTAAAATTTCATCACTATACTTGTATTTTTAAGCCAATAATGAGCGTTAAAGTCATTTTCTGAAGGGGACCTTATATGGGGGGTAGGGTTAATTATGGACCGATCCACATAAAATTTCATAGAAATGTTTTGGCTAGTAAGAAACTTACTTATGTCAAATATCATCGCTATACTTGTATTTTTTAAAGTCATTTTCTGAAGGGGACCTTATATGGGGGGTAGGGTTAATTATGGACCGATCCACATAAAATTTCATAGAAATGTTTTGGCTAGTAAGAAACTTACTTATGTCAAATTTCATCGCTATACTTTTATTTTTAAGAGAGTAATGAGCGTTAAACTCATTTTCTGAAGGGGACATTATATGGGGGGTAGGGTCAATTATGGACCGATATACATAAAATTTGGTTGAGAGATATTGACTTGCATGAAACTTATGTGTGTCGAATTTCATCGCTAATTCCCATTTTAAGCCAGTAATGAGCGTTAAAGTCTTTTACTGAAGGGGACCTTATATGGGGGGTAGGGTCAATTATGGACCGATCCACATAAAGTTTCATAGAAAGGTTTCGGCTAGTAAGAAACTTACTTATGTCAAATTTCATCGCTATATTCCCATTTTTATGCCAGTAATGAGCGTTAAAGTCATTTTCTGACGGGGACCTTATATGGGGGGTGGGGTCAATTATGGACCGATCCACATAAAATTTCATAAAGTGGTTTTGGCTATTAGGAGACTATTTTATGTCAAATTTCATCGCTATACTTTTATTTTTAAGAGCGTAATGAGCGTTAAACTCATTTTCTGAAGGGGACGTTATATGGGGGGTAGGGTCAATTATGGACCAATATACGTAAAATTTAGTTGAGAGATATTGGCTTGTATAAAACTTATGCGTGTCGAATTTCATCGCTATATTCCCATTTTTAAGCCAGTAATAAGCTTTTTAGTCATTTTCTAAGGGGGACCTTATATGGGGGGTAGGGCCAATTATGGTCCTATGTCAGCCATAATGCAGAATTATTTTGCAGACGTTAAAAAACTGACCTATGCGAAATTTTGTGCTATTTGCTTCATAAAAAACGAATTTGTGAATATTTGAGGCTATTTATACAGTATTTCGGGGGGTACATTTGTATGGGGGCTATGTGAAATCGTTGCCCATTTTCAATACCAAACATTTCTGATCAATAAAATATATTTTGGGAAAATTTCATCTCAATATCTCTTATTTTGTGGACGCTATCGTGCCAACAACAGACAGACGGACAGACGGACAGACGGACGGACATGGCTAGATCGTCTTAGAATCTTACGAGGTCCCAGAATATATATACTTTATGGGGTCTTAGAGCAATATTTCGATGTGTTACACACGGAATGACAAAATCAATATACCCCCCATCTTTTTTGATGGTGGGTATAAAAAATCCTCTTCTTATGTTCTATTTTTCAGACTTTTGTCTTCTTTCTTTCTTTTCTGTTAAAAAATATGTTTAAAGAGCTGATGTGAAAAAAAACTAAATAAATAGAGTAATATAATAGGGTATGTCGAATCCTAAATACACTCCAACTCTAAGCTACATTTTAAAAAAGCCCATGAAAATAAATATTAAAAAATTGAAACTTTGTGTGCCGATTGAATGTTTTTCAACTCCAAAGTGATTAGGCAAAATATTAATATTTTTGATGAATGACAAACTTTTATATTATCTATATTACCACTAATGTTGATAGAGGGTATATAAAGACTTAAAGCTGTGATACGCGACTGTCAGATCTTACAACGTTATCAGTAAAATGTTCAGAAAATGTCTTAAAATCGTCTGAACTTACAATTTTTCTTTTGCAACGTTGTTAGAAAAAGCATTACCAAAAATATTGCAAGACAAAATTTGTAAGTTGGCAGTATTATTAGACATTTTCTTCATATTTTACTGACAACGTTGTAAGATCTAACAACCATGTATACATAGCATTAGAATTGTTAAATAAAATTGAATATGGAAATTAAATAAAAAATATGTGTATTTTATCATATATATATTTTATTTAACAAATTTATTTTATCATTTAAAAAATGTCAGTAACAAAAACTCATGCACGTCTTGATTGATTATGAAAGAAACACTCCCACAAACATGACATTTTTTTATATGTATATTAAAAATATGCTACAAGTTATACTATTTATTAGTAAGACAGTTTTACACATAATTTAAATCACCACTAATGGTGTTGGAGGTTATAATGATAGTAAAAATTTAAACTTTCATAATTTATTAAATATCTTAATATATTTAGAGAGATTTTTATAAAAAAGATTTACAAGTTTAGGGTATTTAAGATTCAGCATATTTTATTAAATTCTTAAATAAATTTCAATAATTAAACATTAACTAACTTTATACGTATTATATATACGTATACTTCTTTCATTTACGAATAAAAGAAATATCACTCATACGTATGGATATTAGTCAATAATATAAAACGTTTGTCGATATGTTTTCTTTAAAATAGATGGATTATTGAACATGTTTATAAATTTATCGATAACAATTGTATAGAATAATGCTGCACATAGTTCACAAAGTTGTTTTAGCACATTCAGTGTGTTCGTTGAGTTTAAATCTTTTAAGCTTTTAATGATGAGCTTTCATATAATGATGTTTTATTTATTTACAATTGTGATGGTTTCGTAGAATTGATATTGTGGCATGCTACAGTTGACACCGAAAGCAAATAAGTAGGCTGATATGCATTACTGATCACTGATTATAATTGAAGTAGATAAGTGTTTTACATTCAATCTTATCAGAATTACTCAAAATAATTCTAATAAGGTTGGATGTAAAATTGCTTACATGTGGCGGCATTAATACGTTTATTTTTTAAATTTTGCTTTGTATTAGTGAGGTTATTTGTTTTAAGGTTTTGATTCTTTATACTTTGAAAAATATATTTATTTATCTTTCCTGTTCTTTTTAAATATTTTTAATAAATTGTAAAATACCAGAAAACTTTCAAAGAGTTTTTATCATACCGTAATTTTTTATACTCACCATCAAAAAAGATGGGGGTATACTGTTTTGGTTATTCCGTTTATAGCACATCGAAATATTCATCTAAGAGCCATAGAAGTATATATACTCTGGGTCCTTATTATATTCTAAGACAAACTGTCTATCTGTTAAAAGCCAAAAGCACATAAAATCCCTAAAAACACTTCAGCGAACATAACTCATTACTAAGTTAAGATATTTATACAACTCCCATACACGGTCACTTCTCAAAAGTCATTTTCACCTTATAAAACTAGTTGTATTATCGTAACTAAAATTATAAATAATTAGTTTATATTTATTTATATATCCTCAAATTTTTCACTCACATGCATACACGAAAATTATTAAATATCACTAAAGTATATTTTAGGACGCTATTAAAATATAAAAGAAAATGGAGTCTGTAGTGTCCAATAGATTTTGCATTTGCAACATAAGCTATTCAAATGTTGGGGCTGCGTGGCCAAATATAGCATTCTAACTTGTTTTTTCTTTTTTTTTTTTGCTGTTAAGTTTTTTTTGGCATTTTATATGGCGATGTGTACAATTTAGTGAAATAATAGAATGATAATCAAGTGTAAAGAAAGAGCCAGGATATGTATATTGGAACATAAAATTTAATTAAAGAGCATTGAAAGGAAAAATTTCGTACAAACTAAATTGATAAAGAGAACCTAACAAGTGTAACTTAGTGTTTAAGATTTCTGTACAAAATGTTTTCTTATTGCTAAGTATTTCTCAACAAAGTCGTTAAGCGTAGCCTTAATATTAAAAACTTTTTTTAACATACTACTTTTAACCTCTCCATCTTTTTTTAAATTTTAAGAGAGTGCCAAACATTAACACATCTTATACCGTAATAAAGCAAATAAAATAATATTTTATCTTTTTTTAGGTTCATATGTGAAGAAAGCATTAGCAGTTATGACAAACAGTAGGAATAGAAATAATTTGTCTAGAAAAACCAAAAACTGTCAGTTGTTAAATTTCCTTAAAGCCATCAATATTTCCAGCGAAGAATTCACAAAAATTTAACTTACAACATTACCGCCAATTTAAAATTGTTATGTATTTTTCTGTTTATTGTTTTATTAATTAAATATTTATTTAAAATAAAAATATTTTATTTGTTTTTCATACTAAACTTTTAATTTATTTTAAGGTTTGTATAATAATTAGTTTATAGTAATAAAATCCCAGGAAAAACATACATTGAAAAGTAATGATCATATAAAGTCCCTTTAAGAAAAACTTTAACATTAAATTATTTCCTCCTTAGGAAGTTTTCTTGAAATTAATGAGCTGGACATTTCGATCGAACAACACTAAACCCAAAATATTGTAATTACATTTATATGATAACAAGTTAGAGTGTTATACTTGGCTGTGTTGAATTTTGAATACCATTCAGTAGTAAATCTAATTTTAGATTAGAAACATAAGTTTTGTTTCCATAATGAGGGTAAAAACATTTAAGCATATGGGCAATTCCATGAAAAGGTAAACCAAGACTGAAAAAATAAACTTCATTGAAACTTGTTTTAAAATGTTTAAAAGAGTAAACGAAATATTCAAATTTTACTATCTAAAAGTATTTTTAGCTTATTAATATTTTTAAAGAGAAAAAATAATGATTTTAGCTAACAATCTCTTTGATTGAGTTTTAAGAACTTATAATGAACTATTTTCTCTTAATTAACAATTAAATTGTGGTACTTGTATTAATGCAATTATACTTTAAAATTGATGTTACAGCAACAATGGACAAGATCCATGAGTCAAGAGAAAATATAGAGTTCTCTTAACGGTATCTTTTTGATTTGATTTGGATGTTATTCTAAAGCCACGTAATTGGTGCAAAAACATTATTTTTCTTCGTAATTTCAATATAAGCGGTTCCACGTTTATCAAAATAAAAGTTTAATGCAAAATATTTGTCACTAACAAATTTTGATAAATTTTGTTAAAAAATTTTTTATAAAAAACAAGTTAGAGTACTATATTCGGCTGTGCCGAATGTTAAATACCTTCCACCAGCTACTTATATGTTATTACTTTTCTAATCGATCAAATATTTGTAGAAATAAGTTTTCTCATGTCTTTAATAGAAAAAATTCAAAAATTTAAATCTATTACAATTCCAAGATTTATTGTGTGAAAGATTTAGAGATTTTCAAAATACAAATACATATATAATTATTTTCTACACAAAATTTGGTTCAACACAAATTGATAATGCTCTTTAAATACGGTTAAAGCGCTTTTAGGGGCAGGAACTAATATAGAAGAAATAGAAGTATACAAAACTAATATTTTTTGCCAAATATTGTATCAATAGCTTACTTGGTAATAAATATTGTGAATCTAAGTTGTTTTCTGGACTTAGTATGAGAGCTATGACCAAATATGGACCGATCGTAAAACAATTATATAGTGAATTTATGTATATAAGAGCAATATTTTTGATAAATGTATAGATATCAATATTTGGTTATGAGTTATGTGGGTTTTTTCTGATTTTCGAAAGGGAACCTTGTATGTGTGTTTTTCTAAGAGGGACCTTGTGTGGGAGCTATGAACAATTATGGACCCATCGGAAAAACATTTCACAATATTATTTCTCTATATATGAGCAACACTTGTGCCAAACTTTATATGGATATTTTAATTTAGTAATGAGTTATGTGCGTTTTAGTTATTTTCAGGAGAAGACCTTGTATGGGAGCTATGACCAAATATGGACCGATCCAAAGAAAATCTCATGGTTATATTTCAGTATATAAAAGCAATACTTGTACCTTGTAGTTTATGCGCGTTTATGGACTGATCCATAAAAACTTTCATTGTAATATATCTGTATATAAGATCATTATTTGTACCAAATATTATATCGATATATTAATTTAGTAATGAGTTATGCGCGTTTAAGTGATTTTCGGGAGGGGACTTTGTATGGGAGCTATGACCAATTATGGACCGATCCAAAAAAACTTTCATTGTAATATTTCTGTATATAAGATCATTATTTGTACCAAATTTTATATCGATATCTTAATCTAGTAATGAGTTATGCACGTTTAAGTGATTTTCGGGATGTATGAGAGCTATGACCAAATATGGACCGATCAAAAAAATCTTTCATTGTAATATTTCTTTATATAAAAGCAATACTTGTACCAAATTTTATATCGATATCTTAATCTAGTAATGAGTTATGTGCGTTTAAGTGATTTTCGGGAGGGGTCCTTGTATGGGAGCTATGACCAATTATGGACCGATCCGAAAGGAACTTTGATTTTACTATTTACGTATATAAGATCATTATTTGTACCAAATTTCATATCGATATCTTAATTTAGTAATGAGTTATGCGCGTTTAAATGATTTTTGGGAGGGGACCTTGTATGGGAGCTATGACCAAATATGGACCGATCCAAAAATTCTTTCATTGTAATATTTCTGTATATAAAAACAATACTTGTACCAAATTTTATATCGATATCTTGATTTACTAATGAGTTATGCGCGTTTAAGTGATTTTCGGGAGGAGACCTTGTATGGGAGCTATGACCAAATATGGACCGATCCAAAAAATCTTTCATTGTAATATTTCTGTATATAAGAGCAATACTTGCACCAAATTTTATATGGATATCTTAATTTAGTAATGAGTTATGCGGGTTTAACTGATTTTCGGGAGGGGACCTTGTATGGGAGCTATGACCAATTATGGCCCGATCCAAAAAAGCTTTCATTTTAATATTTCTGTATATAAGAGCAATACTGGTACCAAATTTTATATCGATATCTTAATTTAGTAATGAGTTGTGCTCGTTTAAGTGATTTTCGGAGGGGACCTTGTATGGGAGCTATGACCAATTATGGACCCACCAAAAAAAGTTTTCCTCTGGATAAATTCTATTGCCATAAAATTTCAATTTCTAAAATTTTGTGAAGATGTCGTCATTACGACGGAAGTTATTAGTAAAAAACCAAATTTCCGGGAATTTGAACTTTTGTATGGGAGGTATATGAAATTGTGGACCGATTCTGGCGATTTTACTCAGAGATTAAGCTCTTGTGTGGAAATGAATGTATGCCGATTTCTATGGAATTATCTTGCATAGTTCCGAGAAAATTACATCAGAATTTGTAAAAAATGCCTATTTTTTCGAGGTTTTTTCAAATTTTGATTCATAACTTTTCCCGATGTGAACCGATTTAGCCCATTTTCAATACCAAACAAGGAAAACTAAGAACATTTTGGGGGAATTTGGTTAAATTCTATTGCTTCGTTTTATCGAGAGCGTGTTTTACACAGACATACGGACAGACGGACGTAGCTAGATCGACTCAGAATTTGATAAGGACCCAGAATATATATACTTTGTTGGGTCTCAGATGAATATTTCTTGGTGTTACACACGGAATGACAAAGTTATATATACCCTCTATCACCACTGATGGTGGTGGAGGGTATACAAATTATAAGCCCTTAAAGTCCGTCACATACTATATTGTAAGTATATATAAATGTAACTAAATGTATGAAAATAATTTTTTTTATTAAGATGGGGAAAAGTAAATATGATATTACAAAGAAGTGGAGAAAGGAGTTGAAAACGAACGCAGAAAAATTGAAGCAGTACAGAAAAAAGGAGGCTGAAAGGCAGCGTGTCTATAGAAAAAAGTTGTCGGATGCCATCAAGAACGATGAAAAGCTTCTCCAAGAAAAAAGAAAAAATATCGCATTCGACAACAAAAACGGAGAGAAAAACTAAAAAATCGAGTAAACCCTGAATCTTTTTACAAGTGTAAACAAACTTTAGGTAAATGATGCTCGAGGGAAAGTTGAAGAAAAGTTTAGGACCCAAAAGCAGACAAAATTTCCCAGAAAGTTCTTGGTATGGCAAGCAATATGCAGTTGCGGCAAAAGAAGCCAATCATTTGTTACAACGGGCTCTATAAATACCGAAATTTACATCAAGGAATGTTTACAAAAAAGGCTGCTTCCATTCATAAGACTTCATAATGTGTCCACTTATTTTTGGCCTGACTTGGCATCCTGTCACTATGGTAAACAAGCCTTTGAGTGGTACAAGAACAATAATGTGGTATTTGTACCAAGAGAGGCAAATCCTCGAAACTGCCCGGAGCTAAGGCCAGTGGAGAGATATTGGGCTCTTGTTAAAAGAGAATTGAAGAGTACAAAAAAGGTGTCCAAAAGTGTGGTAGATTTTAAACGGAGGTGGACTACATGTTCGAGCAAAGTGACAGAAAGCACTATAAAAACGTTAATAGAAGGGTTTCCGAAAAGGGTTCAAAATTTCATCACTAGTAATTAAAACTATAAAAATATTTTTTTGTAAATTGTAATAATAATTTGAATCAAATAAAAAAAATAAAATAAAGCTGTAAGTTTAGTGGTTTCTTTTTTATAAACATATATGTATGTTAAGAATTTTTCGATCTCATGTGCCAAATTTTGTAGAAATATCTTAATTATGTAATGAATAATGTGCTATAAATTGATTTTCGGGAGGAGAATAAAATGTAAAATTTTAAATAAAATTTAACTATTATATTTGCGTATATATAAGTAATATTTTTGGCAAAATTTTATGAATATCCCAATGAGGTAATGATTTAAGGGCGTTATAGTAATTTTCGGGAGAAGCTATGAGCAATTATGGACTGAACGGAAAAAATTACTGTATAATTTCTGTTTATAAAAGTAATATTTGTGTCTAATTTTGTATAAATATTTTAATTATATAATGAGTTATTTGCGTTTAAGTGATTTGCGGTAGTGGACCTTGCATGGAAGCTATGACCAATTGTAGACCGAACAGAAAAAATTGTACGGTAACACTTCTGCAAATTTTGTGTAAATATATTTTGGCATTTTACAGGAAGTTATTAACAAAAACACATTTTTCGAGCATGTGTTTATTTGTATGGAAGGTGTATGAAATTGTCAAAAGATGTTTCCGATTTTTAACCAAGAATATATATACTTTGTTGGATCTTCGATGAATATTTCTTTTCTTTTTTCTCTTGACCTATACAGATTTACGTTGCTAGAATGATTTTATATAATTTATATACAAAATTTTGTGTTGATATCACAATATTTTAGAGAGTTGTTTACGATAAATTAATTTCCACGAATATATGCCTTCATAAGTATGAGGGCTATGACAAATTTTAGATCGATTGTTATGATTTTGAAAATAATTGATATCTTGATATTAAAATTGAAAAATCCATTTTGATAATACTAATTGAATTATATTTAGATGCTTCTAAAAACAAACTCATGATAAATTTTATAAGGAAATAAAAATTTAATGAAAAATTTTGGGTCTAGGATGAGTATTTCTTTCCGTTACACAGGAAATAACAAACTTATATGTACCATCTATTTATGGAGGGTATAATAAAATAAATACCTCTTAATATTCGGTATCATTTCTGTATAAATTTAAATTTTAAATTTACAAAATATAGTGGCTACGTCTTCCTGTCAAATATTTGATAAGTCTGAACGTACCTTAACAAATAAATTAGAAATCTGTGGCGATTTTATTAATCCTATGGCGATTGATCCTCTAAGGAAATAAACTAATTATGTACAAGCTCTGCAGTGTTGCATATATCAATGTTTTTGTTATATACTTAAAATAATTTATAGACAATTTGATTAGTTTTAGTGTCAAACTAATATTGACCAATCCAAATAAAATTTCTTGCAGGTATGTGTTTTCTTATAAATACCTCTTAAACTAAACATGAGAATGAGTTCCTTATAGAGGCTGTTGCTCGGGTTACTCCGGTCTGGTCGGTAAAAAATTGTATAAAACGGGCGAAAACTAATATATAATAAAACAACCGGTGTACAAATATGGTTTAATCGACTCTAAAAGTGATACTGAACCATTTCGTGTTACAAATCCGTCTTTGTTAAATTCTGTTGTTCTTACTATTGTTGTTACAACAAAATAACATTTGTAGCATCAATTTTTACACACGACAATTTAAGTGGCAAACGGAATATTTACAGCAACAAAATACTTACATGTTCACATACATACATATGTAAGTATGCACATACATTATTGAATATACTGCTAAGGTGGACAGGTTCAAACATTTTAACAAACATGTTGCTCTCTGTGCTCATAAAATCAGTGAAAGAGGCTTAGTTACTTTTGCAAACAGTATTTTTTGGTTTGGTTAACAAAGTGTCACAAGGACGTTTGTATATTGTGTGGTGTGTTTATATAAAAAGTTCAATGAATGTTAATATGTGTGTTTATGTGAGAATATGTTGTCTATACTTAATATTTTAGTGTTTTCCAAATGTGAACTTGATATAAGCTCCCTTCACGATAGTACTTTTTTCTTTCTATTAGGATAATAACTTTACCTAAAAAACGTTTAGCATTTGAAGTTTTTTTTTTTCGCAGAGGTGGAAGCTTATTTATAAACAAAATGCAATTTTTTCTTTAAAATTTTAAAAGTGCAACAATCGATTATTTGATTTTTTTTGTATCTCTTATAGTTTTTTCTCACAGCAAAACAAACGAAATTTGTGACTACCAAAAACCGAGTTGATTGAATACATAGAAGTCCGTTTTTCTTGAAAACTATAAGATATAAGAGAGAGAGATACGAAGACTGTGATAAATTTTATTTTCTACCAAAAACCGATATTTCGAGTAAAAAACGAGTAAAATCTGTGATCACTTTTTTTCCTACCAACAACCGATATTTTGTGTGAAAACATACAAGTCCGTTTTTTCTCGAAAACTATAAGAGACACAAGTAAAACATGCAAAATGTCACAAAAGAATCTGTAACACTCATGGAACATTAACAGAAAAATGAGTATGATTTCAATGGAATAATTGGCCCCATCCCATAGAAACTAAACACCATACAATATTATTAACATTCTTTATAGTTTACATTAAAATCTTTATTAGAATTTGGAAAAGTGGCCAATATTCTGAGTCCTTAATAATGTCCATAAATTCAACAAATAGATATCGAGATTCAATACAAATGGCCCCCGGAAAAACAACTTCAACGACATAAATAAGTTTCTTGGCCACAATCGGTCCTGTTGTGAGCTCCTTTTCATGGAAAAATTATTATTTTTCAATGTTCAGAAACTCAGTTTCCTATTCAAAAGAATTTTCCAATCAGTTTTAGTGAGAGCGATCGTATATATAGCGTTATTTGGTAATAAGTAAAATGTAGTCAAGTGATTTTTAGAAGAGAAACATGTGTGGGATTGATCGCACCCATTTTATGAGTCGATCCTGAAAGTATAT
The DNA here is from genome assembly GCF_022045245.1 of Lucilia cuprina. Taxonomy (NCBI): domain Eukaryota; kingdom Metazoa; phylum Arthropoda; class Insecta; order Diptera; family Calliphoridae; genus Lucilia; species Lucilia cuprina. The sequence goes on from NC_060951.1 coordinate 26,560,574, forward strand.
TAAATAATATTTTTTTACAAAACTATGGACCTTGTATTGGAGATTTGGGCACTAATGAACCAATCATCAGAATATTTTACAGTATATGTTCGGTATATAAGAGTAATACACAGAAGTTCTTAACAATAAATTTAATTTACGAAAATATGAAGGAATATGAAATTATTGACCGATTCCTTCATTTTATAAATAAATTATGATTTTGATGGAATTATAATGCATAGCTACATCTTCTCAGAATTTTATTACGACCCGGATTATATAAACTTTGTTGAGTCTCAGATGATTATCTTTTGTTATTTACATGAAATGATAAAGTATATATAGCATATATGATGATTGATATTCATAATAATTTGCCAATTTAAATATTTTAATTTACATTAAATTACATAACAGAATATTATATTAAAGTTCAAGACTACGTATGAGTGTTATATTTTCAAAAGGAAATTATGTATACGCAGTTGGTGCAGATAAGGGTTTTGACTCATTTCTGATAAAAATTTTACATATCATCATACGAAAACAATAATAACTCATTTGAACATTTTTATACCCTCCACCACCATCAGTGGTGATAGAGGGTATATATAACTTTGTCATTCCGTGTGTAACACCAAGAAATATTCATCTAAGACCCAACAAAGTATATATATTCTGGGTCCTTATCAAATTCTGAGTCGATCAAGTTATGTCCGTCTGTCTGTCTGTCTGTCTGTCTGTGTAAAACACGCTCACGATCAAACGAAGCAATAGAACTTAACCAAATTCACCCAAAATGTTCTTCGTTTTCCTAAGTTGTTTGGTATTGAAAATGGGCAAAATCGGTTCACATCGGGAAAAGTTATGAATCAAAATTTGAAACAACCTCGAAAAAAATAGGCATTTTTTACACATTCTGATGTAATTTTCTCGAAAACTATACAAGACAATTCCATAAAAATCGGCATACATTCGTTTCGACACAAGAGCTTAACTTCTACGTAAAATCGCCAGAATCGATCCACAATTTCATATACCTCCCATACAAAAGTACAAATTCCCGGAAATTTGGTTTTTTGTTAATAACTTCCGTCGTAATGTCGATATCTTCACAAAATTTTAGAAATTAAAATTTTATGACAATGGAATTTATAAAGAGTAAAAATTTTTTGATGGGTCCATAATTGGTCATAGCTCCCATACAAGGTCCCCTCCCGAAAATCAGTTAAACCCGCATATCTCATTAGTTAATTAAGATATCGATATAAAATTTGGTACAAGTATTGCTCTTATATACAGAAATATTACAATGAAAGCTTTTTTGGATCGGTCCATAATTGGTCATAGTTCCCATACAAGGTCCCCTCCCGAAAATCAGTTAAAACCGCATAACTCATTAGTAAATCAAGATATCGATATAGAATTTGGTACTAGTATTGCTTTTATGTACAGAAATATTACAATGAAAGATTTTTTGGATCGGTCCATATTTGGTAATAGCTCCCATACAAGGTCCCCAAGGTCCGAAAATCACTTTAAAGCGCTTAACTCATTACTAAATTAAGATATCGGTATAAAATTTGGTACAAGTATTTCTCTTATATACAGAAATATTACAATGAAAGCTTTTTGGATCGGCCCATAATTGGTCCCCTCCCGAAAATCAGTTAAACCCGCATAACTCATTAGTAAATCAAGATATCGATATAAAATTTGGTAAAAGTATTGCTCTTATATACAGAAATATTAAAATGAAATCTTTTTTTGATCGGTCCGTAATTGGTCATAGCTCCCATACCAGGTCCCCTCCCGAAAATCAGTTAAACCCGCATAACTCATTACTAAATTAAGATATCGTTACAAAATTGGTACAGGTATTGCTCTTATACATAGAAATATTACAATGAAAGATTTTTGGATCGGTCCATATTTGGTCATAGCTCCCATACCAGGTCCTCTACCGAAAATCACTTTAACGCGTATAACTCGTTACTAAATTAAGATATCGATATAAAATTCGGTACAAGTATTGCTCTTATATACAGAAATATTACAATGAAAGCTTTTTTGATCGGTCCATAATTGGTCATAGCTCCCATACAAGGTCCCCTCCCGAAAATCAGTTAAACCCGCATAACTCATTAGTAAATCAAGATATCGATATACAATTTGGTACAAGTATTGCTCTTATATACAGAAATATTATAATGAAAGCTTTTTTGGATCGGTCCATAATTGGTCATAGCTCCCATACAAGGTCCCCTCCCGAAAATCAGTTAAACCCGCATATCTCATTACTAAATTAAGATATCGTTACAAAATTTGGTACAGGTATTGCTCTTATGCATAGAAATATTACAATAAAAGATTTTTGGATCGGTCCATATTTGGTCATACCTCCCATACAAGGTCCCCTCCCGAAAATAACTAAAACGCACATAACTCATTACTTAATTAAGGTATCCATATAAAGTTTTGCACAAGTGTTGCTCATATATTGTGAAATGTTTTTCCGATAGGTCCATAATTGATCATAGCTCCTGCACAAGGTCCCTCTTAGAAAAACACGCAAACAAGGTTCCCTTCCGAAAATTAGAAAAAACGCACATAATTCATAACTAAATATTGATATCCATACATTTATCAAAAATATTGCTCTTATATACATAAATTCACTATAAAATTGTTTTACGATCGGTCCATATTTGGTCACAGCTCTCATACTAGGTCCAGAAAACCACTTAGATTCACAATATTTATTACCAAGTAATGATATAAATACAGAATTCTGAAATTTTGTCTTTATATACATAATTGGACATAGCTCCCATACAAAGTCATTTTACGAAAATTTCTTAAACGCACATTACTTATTACCAAATTAAGCTATTGATACATAATTTGGCAAAAATATTAGTTTAGTATACAAAAATTCTATTTCTCCTATATTAGGTCCTGCCCTAAAAGCGCTTTAACCGTATTTAAAGAGCATTATCAATTTGTGTTGAACAAAATTTTGTGTAGAACATAATTATATATGTATTTGTATTTTGAAAATCTCTAAATCTTTCACACATATACATACATGCAAATTTATAATGTTCAATAAATCTTTGAATTGTAATAAATTTAACTTTTGGGATTTTTTTCATTAAAGACATGAGAAAACTTATTTCTACAAATATTTGATCAATTAGAAAAGTAACATAAAAGTAGCTGGTGGAGGGTATCTAAGATTCGGCACAGCCGAATATAGCACTCTAACTTGTTTTATATTTAATTGCATTTTAATCTGTTAGTAACATTTTCTTGTATTTATCTATATTTAATTTTTACTTGTTTTTATGTTTATCACACACAGAGAGTGATAAGGATTAAAATACACACATTAATCACTTACAAATATGTGCTAGTTTAGGTTTAGATTTTAATTTGTAGTTTAGTGCATTACAAACACTCAACGAGTGCCTTACAACCACTTATATGCTTCTATGATGAAAATATTTTTATTTGATCGGAAAATTAATATTTGCAAAAAGGAAAGCATAAAAAGTCATAACCATGGATGATGAAATAAAATTGCATAATTAGTTATGCAATAATAACCAATACCGTTAACTTTTCTCATTTAAAATTAATTTTGAACTTAGAGATTTATAGTTTCCATAAAAAATAAATCCAATGTCTACAATACTTTCAACAAACATCCTGTTCGATTCGCAATCAACGTAAAACATAATAAATTGTAAAAATCAATAAATTTTCTCCCTGAACTGCAAAAAGTTCATCAAGAATAGTTTGAATTTTATAATATAATAACTTTAAAATGCAAAAATCTGTTGAGTTACATAATGGCAGAAACCTGTTCAAGTTTTCCAAAGTAAAATATAATAGCGAAACAACATAAAAATTATTTTTTTTGCAAATGATCAATACATTTAAGAAATTTTTGAACAACAACTTTGTTTATCTTTTATTATTATTTTTTTTTTTTTGCAAGATAAACTTACAATTATTTATGTATATTATATATGTAAATGAAATTGTTAAAAGTATGTAAGGATATATAAACATCTTTGTGTTTAGGTATTTAGACTATAAAATAAAGAGGTAATAGGGTTTATGTTTGTGCATGTTGCTTGTAACAACACAGATGTTTATGAATGTTGTTCTTTCGTACAGGGCTACATCGACAACATCAAGTAAATCAAATTTAACTACAATATTAGCTAGACTGGAAATTTTTAAAATTACACATTGTTTTCATTTTCAATTTCTGTAAGTTTCCCACTTCTACATAAAATATGTTTATAATTTATATTTAAAAAAATCTTACACGTATTAACTTTTACTGCTAAAACTATTTCATAAAGAAAATGTTTATTCTCCATTACTGCATTTGATGTGATTGCAGCATCTAAATAAATTTTATCAATAAAATAAATATTAAATGCTTATTTAGACTATTCTAACTAAAATATCATAAATTTCATGGGCGTACCTTCTACTTATGTATGTGTACATTAGAGTGTCCCGAGGGACAATCTTTTTATTTTGATCAAGATTTTTAATCGCAGGTAGGGAACTGATGACCATTTCAAAAAAAATGCTTTTGATTTTTCAAGTATTTAGTATATTTAAGCACATCGTTTGAAAAGAATATCATAGGAAAAGTGATCCACGGAACACCCTAGTGTACATATGTATGTCTATAGAAAGTTAACCTGTTTTTGTGGTTTACCTCACATTGTCACGCATCACTTCATGAGTTAAAGTGGATTTGAAAAAGTTTGTTTACATTGTTTTTGGTAGTTACACAAATAAATACTTATAAATAAAGATGTACATACTAACGTACTAAAAGATACATATACCAAGCAGTTCTTGGATGGTGTACTACTAATACGGTTATCAATGTATATTAAACATATGAAGTCGAAGTGCTTTATGCGAGTACCTGGCATGTTACCCTATCTTACAGTGGTATTTTTTCAACCATTGGGTAAGTAAGTAAAAAGGATAGAACTCACCACTACCCTTTTGTGTATCTTACATGCAGGATGCAATTTTTGTACAAGACTGTTCCGGTCCATGCAAAAGTACTCGAGCTATCTAATCTCTTGCCATAGTAATCACGTTGGGGAAAGACAGGTGTCATAAGCAAGCTCAATCGACATCGACCTAATGTCGCCCAACCACACTACTATGGATCTGTTGTTTTGCCAACAGCACCTAGAGGGTCGTAATTGGTAGTCTGAAACACGGATCTTATTAATTGATAAGATTATATTTCATTAGTCACAAAGACCCACTGTGATAAGTTGAGCATATACTCAACCATGTAGGAAAATCGCTAAATAAATCAAAGAGAGGGCAGTGACGATCTTGCGCCACGTCCATCCTTCCCTTCTTATTAGATTAAACATTCTAACACATCACTCCGCCAACTCCATCAGTTACTCCATTATCTCTATAGACTGCAAGTAGACATCAGAAAATATAAGAAAACTCCACCTCGTATACCCAATATTTTCATTATTAGCTCAAATCCAACATTTAGTAATCCACAGTCATGCTCTGTACCGCTCCAGCATCCATGAACGATATCAGTCTTTTAACCAAGCAACCCTCTTCCCGCTATTTGGGTTTTAACCACAGACACTACGTGGATCCCGAGGGACCATCAACCAACTGACCAGCCAGGACATTGTCCTCTGGGCAACTGGCCAACGGTAGTACCTGATTATGTGGTGCTCTGGTTCGACCTCTTTTCAATTAATGCAAGTAAATTGTCAACAATTTAGAGTAGAGACGATTGAGCATATTATCTGCCAATGTCCTAGGATACAAAAAATCATACTGAAATGACTAGGGAATAGGTTCCACGGCGAACTGGGGGAAATTGCTGGACTTAACCCTTGTAATCTACTAGGTTTTGTCAATTATTCACTCCTTTGACTGGGCTTTATAGGAAGACATGGATTTTCGTTATTATTTATGTTTATTTATGTATCTGTGTTTTATTATCTATTCACATATCCTTTTTACCTATTTTCTTTCATTCTTGTGTTGTTGTAGCGTTTTTGTTTTCTCAGTCTTGAATCTTCACTTCTTGAAGGGAATTACAATGGACTCCGAGTGGATATACGCCGTTTAACAATGTATAACCCTTCCTAACTTAACCTAACCTAAATTGTCAACTCCAATTTAAAGTCCCGGAAGACCACAGTTATTGGTAGCACCTATCTACCCCCGGACTGCAATACACCATGATGTGACACTAATCAAGGAAACACGTCCGGGGGCATATTAACATATGTTTGTATATGACAGATGAACCTTATAGCTTATCAAAAATATAAATTATAGTACGACAATATCGAAGTGCTTTACGTGAACACCTGCCTTGATGTCGTTATTTCACGGTGGCCTTTTTCTTATACTTGGTAGACTGGTGATGATCTACTAAACCACCCGAGTATCTTCAATAAGGTTGACCCAGTTGGTCATCTTTTTACATAGTCTGCTGGTCCAATTTGTTGATGTACTTGAGCTATTTAATCTCTCTCGAATAATCCTGGGAAAGACAACAAATGATTACTATAAATAGAATGCAATGAAAGCCGGACTGAAACATGAACGAGAGAATCCTAAATCAGTCTATTAAATAATGTAACTGTCGAGGAGAAGGATTGGTTTTCTAATTTAAACGTTTAGACCCAATAGATAGAGGTAATAGTAAGTCCGATACTATTAAAAGTTTATAAAGAACTTATTACATGAAAACATATTTGATTACTGGGAACTGTCAATATCTATAACTTTATAAAATATGTTAAGATTTTTATTTTTTCAACAACTTATCCCATGAATAAAAATGGTGTAATAATAAGCAGTAACAAAACAAGTTCTCATAATTTTTAGATTAATAAAAATAATCAATTAAGTACTAAATAATATATCCTCAGTTTTGGACGGCAAAAAGAAGACATTGAGTTCATGAAAAACTGATGGGATTATTTCACCACTAATATTTTATTTGTACATATATAAGATTGCACTGTTGTGGTTTTTTTACAACAAATATTGGCTTTGTTTATCCAAACTTTTTACACACATACATATGTATATTAATGGTAACACAAATGTACAGCTAGTCACACATATGTAAACATAAATTTGTTTATACTCGTATTTACACTATAGATATGTACAGAACTAATTCCAATTTGTAAATTTATAACTATATAATTTTTGGCGTAAAAATTTTGGAGAATGATTTCTATTCTTACAAACATATCGAGCTTTACTACGACGTCAATATTTTGAATGAACTAAATTCGTTTAAGTGATTTGTGAAAAAATACTTTATATCAAAGCGTGTTTTACACAGACAAACAGACAGAAATGGCTAAATCCACTTAAAATTTCACAAGAAGGTTATAAAATGGTACAGCGTTCGATATATATAGTTGCTTAAATTTTTGGAACCATTTGTACGTGAAACCATGGTTCAATAATTCGTATTACAATACTAATCTAGAATATATAGTTTCCTTTATTTTCTATCATCCTTCATCAGACAGACTGACGGACATGTCTTAAAATTTAGAAGAACCCGAAATATATATATATATATATATATATATAATATATATATATATATATATATATATATATATATAATATATATATATATATATAATTTGTAGGGTTTGCAATCAATAATTCGATGTGTTACAAATGAAATAATAAAGGCAATATACACCCATATTTTTAGATGCTGGCTATAAAAAATAATACCCCGTTAACTCCACCTCCGATTATTATAACCCATTTTTGATATAAGCACTTTTCACATATATGCACATTTCCATGGTTATTATAAGACAAATTATATAAAAATAATTCAGAACATAGTCACAATCGAAAAGATATTCCAAAACCATTTTTTATATGAAACATTTTTTCAAAAACATTAGTTTTCGAAAGAACAGCCAAAAAAATTAAAAAATTGAGATGGATTAATTTCAATGGAGTTTTTTAGATATGGATAAAAATTTTAGGTTCAGTAAACTCTAAAATAATAGACAATTATTGCAATTAAATAGTTGTTGTTGAAGGAAACAATTTGCGACTATATTTGATATCTTGATTTTTATTTTAAAAGGTAAAGATCTTATGAACACTTTATTTATTTGTTTAATAAATATTAATTTTTATTTACATTTGAATTTAAAGCCAGATTGTCTTTATGATTTTCGATTATGCGTTTTTTAATAAAATATGTTTTCTATAAAGAACTTTGTAGCTTCTATTTTTCAAATGCTAAACAAACAAACATAAATATAAAATTTCAACATTATTTCTAATATTTAAAATTCGAGAAAAGTTTAGTTTAATTTTATTTTCCTTTTTGACTACATACGCAATCATTCATTCACCCACTTATTCAATGAGTTTATCAGTTATCAAATCCCAAATTGAAAATAAAACGCTTTGACTAATAGTTTTAGTTTAAAACTTTATTGAAATCTTTTCAAGTCAATAAAACTTGCGTGTGTAAATATAAGTTTCTTAAGAAAAATAAGTAGAAAATAAAATCAGACATCGCTGACCGTACACCAGGATGGATATATTTAAATATTTTTATTTCTACGTATTGGACCGAATTAGCAATCCGATACGTAAAACAATTATCCTAAGTAAACTGCTTAGGATAATAAGTATTTTTGTTGAAATTTTTACGACTTCGTTTTAACATATTTTTAAGTGGTGGAAATAAAATAAACTAATTTATTGTAAAATGTTAAAAATAGAAAAAAATATTCTTTACTACTTTTTGGTATTTCACTTTTTGGGTCAGTATTATTCAATAAAATTTTTTTTGGGTTTCTCTTTCAAACATAAAGAAAACAAGTAAGAGTTCTATATTCGGCTGTGCCGAATCTTATATACCCTTCACCATGATGTGTTTAAAGCCTTTTGTACCTTTTGAAGAACGAAAAAGTACCAAAAAGTCCCCATCTATGGGTCCTCAGTTAATCCGGGCCATACAAACTTAATTACATAATCCTAGGTTCAATATTGTAGAAATTGTAAAAAGTACCTTTTGAAGAACGAAAAAGTATCAAGAAGTCCCCTTTTACTGGTTCTCACTTAATCCGGGATATACGAACTTAATAACATGTTTCTAGGTTCAATATTATAGAAATTTCAAAAAGTACCTTTTGAAGAATGAAAAAGTACCAAAAAGTACCCTTTCATGGGTCCTCACTTAATCCTGGCCATACATACTTAATTACATGTTTATAGGTTTAATATCGTAGAAATTGCAAAAAGTACCTTTTGAAAAACGAAAAAGTACCAAAAAGTCCCCTTTTATGGGTCCTTACTTAATCCGGGCCATACATACATAATTACATGTTTCTAGGTTTAATATCGTAGAAATTGCAAAAAGTACCTTTTGAAAAACGAAAATGTACCAAAAAGTCCCCTTGTATGGGTCCTCACTTAATCCGGGCCATACATACTTAATTACATGTTTCTAGGTTCAATATTGTAGAAATTGCAAAAAAGTACCTTTTGAAGAACGACAAAGTACCAAAAAGTCCCCTTCTATGGGTCCTCACTTAATCCGGGCCATACATACTTAATTACATGTTTCTAGGTTCAATATTGTAGAAATTGCAAAAAGTACCTTTTGAAAAACGAAAAAGTACCAAAAAGTCCCCTTGTATGGGTCCTCACTTTATCCGGGCCATACATACTTAATTACATGTTTCTAGGTTCAATATTGTAGAAATTGCAAAAAGTACCTGTTGAAGAACGAAAAAGTACCAAAAAGTCCCCTTTTATGGGTCCTCACTTAATCCGGGCCATACATACTTAATTAAATGTTTCTAGGTTCAATAATGTAGAAATTGCAAAAAGTACCTTTTGAACAACGAAAAAGTCCCCTTTTATGGGTCCTCACTTAATCCGGGCCATACATACTTAATTACATATTTCTAGGTTCAATATTGTAGAAATTGCAAAAAGTACCTTTTGAAAAACGAAAAAGTACCAAAAACTCCCCTTGTTTGGGTCCTCACTTAATCCGGGCCATGCATACTTAATTTCATGTTTCTAGGTTCAATATTGTAGAAATTTCAAAAAATACCTTTTGAAGAACGAAAAAGTACCAGAAAGTCCCCTTTTATAGGTTCTCATTTAATCCAGGCTCTACATACTTAATTTCATATTTCTAGCCAATAACAAAACATTAGTGCTGCTCTCGCTCTGCTACTCTTGCTCTGCTGCTCTTGCTCTGCTTTGCTTTTATAAACAAATTACAATAACAATATTTACCGTATTGTTATGTATTTTGTTTTTGTTTTTTGCAGTTTCTGTCTGAGCATGAATAAAAAATCTAAATTTTATATGAAATTTTCAGAGGTTGTCTCGGTTTTTTGCTCATATCTCCGTTATTTATGGACCGATTTTGTTGATTTTAAATAGCGTTCTTGCCGGTCGTATGTCTGATAGAATTATGGAAGATTCGGATCTCGCAGATATCTGGGGTCTTCTAAAAACTGATTTCAACAAACATACAGACAGACAGACAGACAGACGGACATGGCTTAATCATCTCCGCTACCTATAAGGATCCAGAATATATATACTTTATAGGGTCGGAAAATTATATTATAGAAATTACAAACGGAATGACAAACTTATATATACCCTTCTCACGAAGGTGAAGGGTATAAAAACTGACTAAAAGGAAATTGAATAAAATAATAAGACGTTATTTTTTTTTTTTCAAAAAAACACAATAAAGGTAAATCTTCAAAAATCTTATTAAACATAATAAAAAATTATGTAAATACATTTAAAAAAACTTAATTGTGCTAGAAGTCATTCATTTGTTGCTAATATAAATTATAATAACAGTAATAAAATACAGAATATGCTAAACAAGCAACCCTTTTCAACCGAATAAGTAATAAGCAAACTAATTTAATCAATGCAAAAACAGAATGGATTAAGAGTTTAACACACAATATATCTATTGTGTCATGTGTCATTATTTGTGGAAGATGGCCATATTTGGGAAATTAATTTTGTAGAACAAATAATTTTGTCTTTAAATTTATGGTAACGATTATAATGGAATTATTGACAATTAACTAGTTTCATAAGGGGTTATATTTGTGTAAGATGAATTAAGTTCATTCTAATTACTAATTGTGAATTTAGTTCATTCTAATTACTATTTTTACAATTTAACGAACTCTTATATTAGGTTGTAAATTTGTGGATTTCGGAAGGCGGACCTGTATATGAACTCGTAATTAATCAATTGTCCCAGAATTTACTTATATATATTCGATATAAGTCGAATTGTACTACCATGTATGGATACCCAGCAAAAAATTGGGCCTTACATTTAGAACTCATTGCCATTTAATGCATTACATTTCTGCTTGCCAAATTATATTTCTGCATTACCATTTGCATTACAATGAACAATGAAAAAATTACCATATATATAACTAGTTTCTAAAGGGAAATTAAGAATGTGTTCTTATTTTCACTATGTAATTAATTACATGCGTCTTTCTAGCTAGTTTAAAAGAGAACACATTCCAAATAACCAATTACATCATGCATGATTACTATTGAAAAAAATTCGATATATATTTCATAGATTACCACTATGATTATTTTTGACGGCAATGTAACTACTTCTTTTGCAAAAATATTTATTTAATTTTTCCATTAATTCTATATGTATCTAAATATATTCTTAAATTTATTTAGTACCAATTATATAATTTTTATTGAAATTCCTATTTACTTTATCACTTATAATAATCAAAAATTGAATCGGAATATTATCTTAAGAAGTAAAACAGATTTAAAAAGCATAACTGGTTTTAAAAAAAATATATATTGTAAATTCGCTTCCCCTTGACGAAACAGGTAATGTTGATGGCAATTTGAAATAAATAGTGTTTCGTTTAACTCGATTCCTTTTTAATACAAAAAGAATTAAAACCTTAATTCGGAAATAAAATGGCATTGCTTAAGTTAATGTGTAATATTTTCTGATGTAATGCAAAGCCGAAATAATTCTGCATTTTATTTTATTTATTTTCTCCCTCACTTTCTTTCAAGCAAAAATAGAAGCTGCGGGGTAATCTAAAATAAGATGCGTTTAAATCATCTCGATTACATCTTTATATAAAATAATTCAAGTTGAAATCTAATAATATAAAATTGTTCTCTGTTATTTAATTCTTCTTTTAAAAAAAACAAATTTATGCTTGCTTATGTGAGAGTATTTCTAACGGATCTTTTTGGTAAATATGTATACACATTTTTCTTGTTTTGATCAAAAACAAGCCGTTCTTTGAAGTGAGCAGACAGAAAAGTGTACAAATAAAAGTGTTTAAATTAAATAGTGAAAAAAATAAAAAAATAATATGTCGAGTAAGTCGCAATTTTATAAAAACATTAAAAAAGAAAAAGAAAAGTTAAAAAAACTATTTAATTTGACGGTAACAAATAGAATAGAAGGAAGTGGTAGTAATGAAGTTATAAATAGTAATTTTAGTGTGTCAGAAAAAAAAAACTAAATTAAACATAAAAGAAAAACTTCAGTTATGGGTTCAGGAATACCACCCCACTGTTTCTTGTTGTAGAAAATTGTTTCAAATTTTAAGAGAAGAAAATTTAGATATACCCTTAAGCGTTAACACATTGTTGGAATCCAAAAAATTGTGTGTTATTAGGACGGTTGCACCCGGAAAATATGTCCATATCGGACTTGTGGATCAGCTAAAAAAAATAGAATATCTTTTTTGTAATGTTAATGAAATTTATATTGACATTGGAATAGATGGACTTCCATTATTCAAGAGCTCTGGAATTGGCCTGTGGCCAATATTGTGTAAAATAGCTAATATTGAAAATATTGATGTATTTTTAATTGGCAGCTATATTGGGCCACATAAACCCACTAATGTTTACAATTTTCTTCACGATTTCTTAAAAGAATATAAAGAAATTCTGAGAGATGGACTTCATGTCGATGGGAGGGTCCTAAAAGTGTCAATCCGAGCATTTATATGTGATGCGCCCGCACGCTCCTTCATTTGTGGGGTTAAGGGGCATACATCCTTTAATGGTTGTACGAAATGTCACCAAGTTGGAAGCAGAATAGGTAATGTGAATACATATAGCACTAAAACGGCAGAACAAAGTACAGACCACGAGTTTTATCAAAGAACTGATTTAGATTTTCACAAAATATTTTATCATAATTTAAAATTAGAAATGGAAAATTTGGGAATTAAAATGATTTCCCAATTCCCCATAGAGCCAATGCATTTGGTGGATCTTGGAATTACCAAAAAAATTTTGCATTATATCTTAAATAAAAAAACTATTGTGAAATTATCTAACGAACTAAAATTAGATATGTCTGTAGTTCTTCTGTCTTTGTCTCCATTCATTACGAAGGAATTTGCTCGAAAACCCAGGAGCTTCGATGAATTGTGCAGATGGAAGGCAACGGAGTTTCGCCAATTTATTCTGTATACCGGAATTGTAGTGCTAAAAAAGTTTGTTCCTAGAAATTTTTATAATCATTTCTTACATTTACATTGCGCCTATAGAATGCTGTTAGCTTCTAATAGCCAGCAATACTTATCCAAGATCGATGATATGTTGAACAAATTTATTTCCAAATTTCCAGAATTTTACGGACCTTCTAGTATTTCCTATAACGTCCATAACCTACTTCATTTAGCTCAGTCTTTAAATGATTTTGAAAATTTAAATAGTATTTCTGCATATAAATTTGAAAATTTTATGAAAAAAATTAAACAAAGGATAAAAGTTCCGAAACACATAGCACAACAACTTTTTAAGAATTTTATTGATGAGAAAATATCTGTAATTGATAACAAATGTGAAATAAAGTACAATTATCAAGGTGATGCAATTTCATTGCAGAAAGAATTTTCATATTTCAGCAAAAAGTCTCCTAACAACTTATGTTTAACAGATTTAAAATCATTTGTCATAATTACAGAAATTAACAGCGATTCTTCTTTTAAAGGAAAACCATTTTTAAATCCAAAAAATTTTTTTCATTATCCAATAAATTCATTAGAAATAGGAATTTGTCTAGTAAGTTTAAATGAATTGGGTGCAGAAGAAACATATAATATTTCAAATAGTTCTTCAAAACTTGTAGGATTGCCTTTCGAAAACAAACTTGTGTTAATTCCTTTACTGCACACATTTACATGAAATTTAAACAAAATTAATATTTTCTTTTTCACAGCTAAAAACAAATCTAAGCCACAAAAACAAGGGGATGAATTAGAAATGTTTGTAGAATTAAAAAGTAAGTATTAAAATCATGTTATGTAAATGAAATGAAAAATAATTTTTTAATTATCTTATTGTCTCCTTCAGATATGATACAACAGCAAAATGAGCAAAATACCAAAATATTGGAATTACTACAAAAACAGAATACGATCAATATAAACATATTTGGGGGAATTACTGAATTGAAAGGTAAATATTTACATACATATACATATAAAAATAAGTTTGTAGTTATAACATTATTTTAATAATTTCAGATATAATAATCAACCAAAACAATGTTTTAAGTGAGGTGCTTTCGAAACAAATAGTGGCTCTTAACTCGTCATTTAAGTCCCACTTTGAAGAACCAAAGTTTACTACAATTTTCCCATTATCATCTGACGATGAATTAAACAATTTTGAGAAAATGATAAATTCAGAGAATAAAAGTGAAATTGTGAGTCCCTATTTACTTACCTACATATGTATATATTTATTTATTTTTTATTTCTATAGGTATCTTCAGTAAAGCGAGTCTTGGGTACCAAAGGGCTACAAAAAGCGGGAAGTAGTTCTATTTGATAAAAAAAACTAATTATTAAAATTTATTTAGAAGTAATTCTTCTTACTCAGAAAGGAATCAATTATATATTTTATTAAAATAACTAGTTCTTGAAAATAAAAATAAAACTAATTCTACACAAGGTATCTAGAACTGGTTCTTATAATGCCGATAACAATCAATTCTTTTTTTTATTAAAATAACTAGTTCTTGAAAATAAAAATAAAACTATTTCTATAAAAAGCAGCTAGAATCCCTTATACATGTCAAAATTATAATCGGTTCCTATAAACACCTTACTTTAGTCTCATGCCTTGTAAAAAGAATCGATTAGGTAATGCAAATGGTAACCAATTCTTTAAAAATGCTTAATTGCTTTACTCGATTACTTTTTGGAAAATTTTTTGCTGGGTAATAATGTAGACATCAGGGTGATTTTCAGAATATGGTATTTAATGATTTGGTCAATTCATTAAATACCATATAGAATTAAAATGCGTGATTAGTTTTGAAAACAAATATTTTTTGTAAAATTTTATCATATTTTCTTAATTTTTAAAAGATTTTTATTTATTAACTGTAAACTTATTTTCTGTATGAGGGGCATAGGAACCCATCCTAAAACGTCATCATTCATCAAATTTCGTTACTATACTGCTTTGGTCATAAAATCGTTGTCTTACAGGGTCCATATATGGAAGCTAGGGTCAAATATTGCCTAACATCTGTCATACTCCCCAACATAATTTACAGGTATATATAACCGACTTGTGCAAAATTGTATAGCGATTGCTACATAAACAACATATTTATTAATGTTTTAACTATAATCCGGGAGGTACTTGTATGGGGGCAAATTGAAATCATGAACCGATTTTGCCCATTATTAATACTTATAATTAACAATATTTGTCATCAATAAGCATTTTTGGAGAATTTTATCACTCTAGCTCATAACGTTTGGCACCTATCCAGTTTTCAGCAAAAAGACTATCATACAGACATTTCTAGATGATCTTAAAATCTGATAAAAAATTATTTATTACACTCTTAAATTTCAGATTTATACAAATTATATAAAGATATACTCAAAAAATTGTTTTCTGGACAGAGAATACGGACGTAACCACCTCAACATTGTTTATATGGAAAAAATTTCTCTGTTATGAATTGAATTGACATAAAACTTTAATTTGTAAAATTTTGTGAAGATATGGACATTCTAACGGAAGCTATTGACAATAAATACATTTTCGAGGATTATGTACATTTGTATGGAAGATATATGAACTTGGGAACCGATTTATCTGCAGTAGTTTTTGTAAAAAGTACAAATAAATATTTGAAAAATCACAATTTTTTTCGAGGTTGTCTCAAATTTTTACTCATAAGTCTGAACCTATTTTACCGATCGTGCTGATTTTCAATACTAAACTGCTTAGGATAACAGTAAATATTTTGGGTGAATTTTGTTGAGTTACATTGCATTGTTTTGTTCTAACGTGAGTGTGTTTTATACAAACAGACAGGCAGACAAACAAATCGATTCAGAATTTCATAAGCATCAAGAATATACATATATACTTAGATGAATATTTCTCAGTGTCTTAGATGAATATTTCTCAGTGTTACAAACGGAATGACAATCTTTTATATTCTTTCTATCACTGATGGTGGTGGAGAGTATAATAAGTATTTAATTTTGTATTAAATATGCAGTAATTTTACTTGTAAATAATAAGTTTTCTTTATCGGTTAATTGTTATAAAATAATCGGTCTATTCGTTATTTGAAATTTCGCAATTTTCTTTCATTCGAGCGATTTATCGTTACAAATTGATCTTTTTGTCTAACACTTTCAAATCAAATCGAATATATCAAATCCGAAAATAAATTTTTTCTGTCCGTAATATGGATTATCCCAAAAAACTAACTTAGTATGGAAAAAAATCTTTTATTAAACTTTTTGTTAGAATTAACGTGCAATACTTTATTTTCATCTCAGTTTTTTGGTACATATTCAGAGATTGTATAGTATTTCTTGAATACTAAGTTAAACGTGACATAAATTATAATCACGAATTGTCGTTCGCTATTAAATAAAGGAAATAAAAATATTTATTTCATTATATGACAAACAAATTTAATTATACAAAATTTAAAAATTTAAATATATGAATTATTAAAATTTAAATTGTGTGTATAATACGTTTTAAAATTCGGAATATTAATACAAATCTATTAGTATGATTTTATGCAATTTGTAATGAAACAGTTTAATGTTGAATATATTTTAACTACATAAACTGTTGAAAAATACAAGTTCAGTTGAAACTTTACAAAGGATGCATATTATACATACATACACTGTCCTGCAGTTCGGGATACCTTTGATAAACAATGCATTTTATAGTTATAGAATTATCCACGCGACGAGATGTTTTTAATTTAAACAAAATTTTATTAAATTGCTTGGTTAGAATTTTCACATCAGCTTTACAACAACAAGCACATATGTATTAAGCCCCACCACTATAGTTTTGCAGGGTATAAAAAATCTCTTGAATTTTTATGTTGGCAAAATCACAAAATTTAATGATCAATTATTTCGTTGTCATATGAAAAACACGTACTAAGCATGATTGGGAAATATTTTTGTTTAATGGTTTAATGTTGCACTCACAAATGACTAAATGTAAATAAACGAATATTTGCCTCATTTACAATAGTTTCTGTCCTTGCAGTTTTATCGTTTGCAATTTGCAGTACATATATAGCAATTGTTTTCAATTTTTTTAGGATTTTTTTTGCTCTTGCTGTTTAGGCAATCATATAAAATGTATAATCGCTTCGTCGTCTGGAACGAATTGAACCCTTTTTAAATTAGACAGTAATAAAGAATTATATGACAAGTTAAAGTGCTATATTCGGCTGAACCGAAACTTAATACATAAATTCATCTAATATTTCAGAAAATAAGATTTCTCATGTTTATACCCTTCACCTTCGTGAGAAGGGTATATATAAGTTTGTCATTCCGTTTGTAATTTCTATAATATAATTTTCCGACCCTATAAAGTATATATATTCTGGAT
>NC_060951.1:26578685-26580491 GCF_022045245.1 Lucilia cuprina
TTTCACTATTTAATTTAAACACTTTTATTTGTACACTTTTCTGTCTGCTCACTTCAAAGAACGGCTTGTTTTTGATCAAAACAAGAAAAATGTGTATACATATTTACCAAAAAGATCCGTTAGAAATACTCTCACATAGTACAAGCATAAATTTGTTTTTTTTAAAAGAAGAATTAAATAACAGAGAACAATTTTATATTATTAGATTTCAACTTGAATTATTTTATATAAAGATGTAATCGAGATGATTTAAACGCATCTTATTTTAGATTACCCCGCAGCTTCTATTTTTGCTTGAAAGAAAGTGAGGGAGAAAATAAATAAAATAAAATGCAGAATTATTTCGGCTTTGCATTACATCAGAAAATATTACACATTAACTTAAGCAATGCCATTTTATTTCCGAATTAAGGTTTTAATTCTTTTTGTATTAAAAAGGAATCGAGTTAAACGAAACACTATTTATTTCAAATTGCCATCAACATTACCTGTTTCGTCAAGGGGAAGCGAATTTACAATATATATTTTTTTTAAAACCAGTTATGCTTTTTAAATCTGTTTTACTTCTTAAGATAATATTCCGATTCAATTTTTGATTATTATAAGTGATAAAGTAAATAGGAATTTCAATAAAAATTATATAATTGGTACTAAATAAATTTAAGAATATATTTAGATACATATAGAATTAATGGAAAAATTAAATAAATATTTTTGCAAAAGAAGTAGTTACATTGCCGTCAAAAATAATCATAGTGGTAATCTATGAAATATATATCGAATTTTTTTCAATAGTAATCATGCATGATGTAATTGGTTATTTGGAATGTGTTCTCTTTTAAACTAGCTAGAAAGACGCATGTAATTAATTACATAGTGAAAATAAGAACACATTCTTAATTTCCCTTTAGAAACTAGTTATATATATGGTAATTTTTTCATTGTTCATTGTAATGCAAATGGTAATGCAGAAATATAATTTGGCAAGCAGAAATGTAATGCATTAAATGGCAATGAGTTCTAAATGTAAGGCCCAATTTTTTGCTGGGTATCCATACATGGTAGTACAATTCGACTTATATCGAATATATATAAGTAAATTCTGGGACAATTGATTAATTACGAGTTCATATACAGGTCCGCCTTCCGAAATCCACAAATTTACAACCTAATATAAGAGTTCGTTAAATTGTAAAAATAGTAATTAGAATGAACTAAATTCACAATTAGTAATTAGAATGAACTTAATTCATCTTACACAAATATAACCCCTTATGAAACTAGTTAATTGTCAATAATTCCATTATAATCGTTACCATAAATTTAAAGACAAAATTATTTGTTCTACAAAATTAATTTCCCAAATATGGCCATCTTCCACAAATAATGACACATGACACAATAGATATATTGTGTGTTAAACTCTTAATCCATTCTGTTTTTGCATTGATTAAATTAGTTTGCTTATTACTTATTCGGTTGAAAAGGGTTGCTTGTTTAGCATATTCTGTATTTTATTACTGTTATTATAATTTATATTAGCAACAAATGAATGACTTCTAGCACAATTAAGTTTTTTTAAATGTATTTACATAATTTTTTATTATGTTTAATAAGATTTTTGAAGATTTACCTTTATTGTGTTTTTTTGAAAAAAAAAAAATAACGTCTTATTATTTTATTCAATTTCCTTTTAGTCAGTTTTTATACCCTTCACCTTCGTGAGAAGGGTATATATAAGTTTGTCATTCCGTTTGTAATTTCTATAATATAATTTTCCGACCCTATAAAGTATATATATTCTGG
>NC_060951.1:26580591-26582228 GCF_022045245.1 Lucilia cuprina
CCGATGGAGAGAGTTCAAAGCTGCTTTAGTAACACAATTCCATCGTTTTGATAGTGATTTTGACATCCAACGAAAGATATTAGATCGACGACAACTAAACCATGAAACTTTTGACGATTTTTATAATTCCGTGATTCGGTTACGTAATCAGCTTCGAAGTCCCATCAGTGAAAGAGATCTTGTCAGTATAATGAAAGGCAATCTTAAAGCTCCAATGGCACAATTATTGTTTTCCGTTCAAGTTTTCAGTTTAGCACAGTTCGCTAAGGAATATCGTAGAGCTGAAAATTTGTTAGGTAGTCATCGAAATTTTCCGAATAGATTTCCCACTAGAGCAGTCAATGAATTGGAGTGTGAGGTAGTTATGACAGATGATACTCCTGAAATAGAAGCATTAGCCACAGTTCCAAGAAAACTAATATGCTGGAACTGCAAAACTGAAGGACACACGTTTATGGATTGTTCAGAAGAGAAGAGAAATCTGTTTTGCTATAAATGTGGACTAGAAAATACGGTTACGCCAAGATGTCCAGTATGTCAGGGAAACCAAAGGACGAACTTGTCTCATGGGATGGAGACTCGTTCAAGAATACCATATCCCAAACAACAATAAATGAAGATGAGCCCAATTTAATTAAAAAAGATCCTGAAATGAAAATTTTACAACAAGTTACCCAGCCAGAACCTTTAAACCAGATTTACCCACGAAAACCTCTACATGTACGGATGCAAGAATATGAGAAAGCTAAGGAAAGAATTTTCGGACCATCAACAAGAATTTTAAAAACGCGAGATAGATATAAAGAAAGAAAACGTGTAAGATTCGAAATTTCATCCGCTAACATTTACGAAGGACCAGATACTAGAATATATACCACCATCGAAATTAACGGTCAACAAATACAAGGATTACTAGACAGCGGAGCATCTGTGACAGTACTTGGAAAAAATTGCTTGGATTTCATTGAAAAAGCTAACCTTATTATTTACCCATTTGAATCTCAAATTAGAACAGCTGATGGTAGGTTAAATTCCATCATAGGTCGCGTTAGGTCGAATATTTTGTTTGGTAAAACCAGTAAACCTATTGATTTCTTTTTAGTTCCGTCACTCAAGTTACCATTGTATTTAGGTCTTGATTTCATGAAAGCATTTAACTTGATTAGATTCAGTTTAGATAGTATAGATACTTGCTCAAGTGTGGAACTCGATACTTCTTTTCCAAGAATGCATGAGTTGAATCCACAACAGCGTAGTTTATTAGAGTCTGTTATAGATTTGTTCCCATGTTTTACACGCAAAGGCCTAGGTAAGACTTCACTGGAAATACATCACATCGATACAGGAGAAGCTGTTCCAGTCAAGGAGAAGCATTATCCCGTATCACCAGCGGTTCAGAAACTGATGTATGGCGAGCTGGATAGGATGTTATCCTTGGGAGTCATTGAGCCGAGCGAGAGCCCGTGGAACAATCGAGTTACATTTGTCCAGAAGGGAGATAAAGTTCGTATTTGTTTGGATGCCCGGCGGCTCAATGACTTAACCGTTAAGGACGCCTATCCACTCCCACACATCGAAGGACTGTTAAGCCGTTTGGGTGATACCCACTTTATTTCGAGCATTGATCTGAAGGATGC
>NC_060951.1:26582328-26722977 GCF_022045245.1 Lucilia cuprina
AATTAAAATTGTGCTCGCGTGTTCAAAAATAAAACTCGCGATTTTGAATTTTAAAACGAGCGATATAAATAAAATAGCGATCGCGAGCGATATTTTTACCTACCCTGTCTCAAATATAAAAACGAAATTTATGTTTTTTTAAGACAAAAAAACTGGCTAAAAACACTTAAATTATCAACCGCTATTAGTCCCAAAACAATTATATTCAAACAAAACTAACTACAACAATTTTTACTTATCTTGTGTTTTTGGCTTTATGGTTGTTGTCTTTGCTGCTTCAAAGTGAATTTTCTTGATGATTATTGTAGATGTTTTTTCCGCGTATAGATGTAGCTTGTGTATAGATGAAATTTATTGTAGATTCTGGATCAAGATGTTGTTATTGTTGTGTTATGTAGGGCTGCATCGGATTTGAAGATGAGGAGTCAATGTCGTTGTATATACAAATCAGGGCTAATGTAGATGATGTAGATTTTATGTGATGTGAATTGTAGATCATGCGGTATATTGTTGATGTTAACTTTGTAGATTATGTAGACTATTGTTGTATTCAATGTAGACTACTTTCGTTGATATAAAATATTTTGGATGATATGTGATATTGTGGGCGATGTTATTATGTAAACTAGGTTAGATTATTGTATACGTAATTTATTGGTTTATTGTAAATATAATCTTTGTAGATTTTTGTAAAAGTAGATTTTCTGTAGATTATTGCAGATGTAGATTATATGTAGATGTAGACTAATTGTGATTTAGGAAAAATTTAGATTAATGTAGAGTACTGTATATGTAGGTTATTTGTCATATGTGGTAGTTTTAGATAAGGGTAGAATATTGTAGACTTAGATTATTTGTAGAATGGCATGGATGAATTATGTTGTAGAAAACTGTAGATTATTTGTAGAAATTATAGATGTAGTTTATTGTAGCGTATTTTAAATGTAGACAAATTGTAGAAGATATAGATAAATTACGGATGTAGATTATTCATAGGTAGATTTGTATATATTTTGATGATGCTTATGGTAATTTCTATTGATGGACTATCGTTTGGGATTCATGTTATATCTAAGTGTCTGATGTTATGCCAATGCTTCTTCGCTGAAGTTGACGTTCGGTGCTGATGTAGATGTTTTTTGGAAATAAATCCGGCATTTCTAAAAGGCTGATCCGATCGGGATAAAATTTGGCATGAGCGTAGCCAAGGAGTATTCGAGTTTAAGTTTTGAAGATGAACCCGCAGATGCCCCAGGGACGGAGCTGTGGCGGCTCAAAGTAGGGTACCTACGACCTGTAAAATTTTTAAACTCGTGCCATTTTTTGTTTTTCACCCAGATACAAAAATTTTATATTATCTGAAAGCGCTCGACCAGATCTTGAAAACATGCTTAGACATACTACTTATCTCTTATAATATCCGAGTTATAGGCATTTAAAAATTTTGTAAAAAATGTATTAAGTAAAAATACAAAATTTACCGGTGAATGTTACAAGACTGCGAGTGGTTGTAAAGCACTCTTACGAATCTTGAATAACACTAAATTTATTTTTGAAACTAAAAACTTAAGAACTATTAAACAAAATCTTAAAACTAACTTAGAACTATGATAAGACCTCATGCATTCTTTTTATGCATTCAATCTTATCAATTTCATATTCCCTTTTAAGGGTGGGTTTTCAAGTGCGCTAGTGATAAGAATATGATCTATTTCTAATTATATCTCATAATGTCTATGCGTTACATAAACAAGAGAATTAATGTGCATCTTAGTACTAGCATTCTTATCATTACTAAAGGTCATAAAGAACTTAAACGATAAATATTAATTTGTAACTCAAGTGAACTAATCGGATAGTTTTTATGACCAAACCCATGCATCAAAATAAGATTTAAAACTATGTTCAAATATGTTTGAACATTCTGCCAGGGGAAATACTAAATATATGTATAATTATTTTGTCTAAATATGTATATAGTAATTTTTGAATATTTATGTATAATGAACCGGTACAGAATCATTGGCATGACTTTCTCTTCCTATACTTGTAGCAGTAGTAGCCAGGAACCCACAACAGCTTAGTTCTCTTCTGCCGGATCGCTTCCTTAATTCTAAATCTCCATCAAGATACTCTTTTTCATCGGCTGGATTATTATTTTTGTTTGCGTAAGATAACGTTTCATCACCAGTATCGATAGTAACATCTTCGGCTAATTTGTCACTTCCTTCTTTATCGATAGCCCCAGTTTTATTACAGGCAATTTTATCATCACCATTATTTCCTTTAGCATCGTTGTCATCTTCGGCATTTTCATTATTTGTATTAATACACACTTTTGCACAGGCTATAGTAGAAGACACATCGTCTATGTTGGCTTCAGTTCTAATATCAATAGTATTAGTTTCATCAGCATTATTATTAGCATTTTCAGCAGCATATTTAACTTCAGTGTTGATATTGTTGAGTTGTTTACCTAGTGCATCTTTTTCAGCAACAATAGCATCATGATAAGCAGAAGCACCCAAGTATGTGTTGTCCCCATCATAAAATCCTCCATAGTGAGGACTTGCCGGGGAAATGTAAGCAGGAACATTAGACAACCCACTAACTGAATCGGTTTCTTCAGAGTGTTCAATTGTTAAAATAAATCTGAATTTGTAATAAGATTCTTCTGCTTCTTTACTAATTTTAGCTCTTCTCTGCCCTAGTAATTGTACTACTTTTTCGTATTTGACATTTGATCTGTGCCACTGAATCATTATGTCCATTTCGAACATACCGCACTGAGAATAGCAATATTCCAATGGCTTCATAGAGTTGCTCAACTGTATAATTTTTTCGTCAATATCGCTTACAGAATTAAACAAATTTATAACTCCGCTTATACCTTCTCTTGATCTTCCCATTTTCTTTTCAATCTCCCAAAATTTGTTCTCTTTGTTATCTTTTTAAACACTTCTGTGTTTTGTTTATTCTCTTCTTTTTGTTTTTTAGAATTAGTATCTTCCTCATGCAGATAATCTTCTTTAACGGCAACCACCGTCTGATCATTATCATAATTTTCCGTTATCTCCTTCTTTTTATCGCAACAGTCTTCATTATGCTCCCTTGGAGCACCTTTTAACTCACGTGGAGTTTTTTCCTGGTTTCTTGAACCCTGTTCTGGCATTGATGCCATTTCCAGCTCTCGTGGAGCTTTCATTATCTCATTTTTTACAGAGATTTTATGCTCTCTTGAATAATTTTTTGACTCTCGTGGAGTCACCTTAAACTCTCGTGGAGTTTTTACTGGTTCTCTTGGAACCTCCTTTGGCGCCTTGTCCTTCTTTGGAGCATCCTCTAGCTCTCTTGAAGCTTCTTGCTCTTTTTGATCATTTTCAGGCTCTCTTAGAGCTCTTTTTAACTTATCTCTCATCGTTTCTTTAATGGAGATTATCATGGATTCCATGTACTTTCGTAGCCTAGTTTCTAGGTCTTCTTCTATTGTTGTCGACATATTGTATACTTCTTTTTTATATTCTTTTTATTTATTATTTAATATACTTTTCACATATATTAAATTTATAATTAGCTGTTGCTAATTCAATCTCTGTCAAAGCCGAGATTGACGCTTTTTTCACGAACAGTGAACCTGGCCACGGGACTGATCCGGCTCGAAGGACCAAATGTAAAAAATGTATTAAGTAAAAATACAAATTTTACCAGTGAATGTTACAAGACCGCGAGTGGTTGTAAAGCACTCTTACGAATCTTGAATAACACTAAAGTTATGTTTAAAACTAAAAACTTAAGAACTATTAAACAAAATCTTAAAACTAACTAAGAACTAAGATAAGACCTCATGCATTCTTTTTATGCATTCAATCTTATCAATTTCATATTCCCTTTTAAGGGTGGGTTTTCAAGTGCGCTAGTGATAAGAATATGATCTATTTCTAATTATATCTCATAATGTCTATGCGTTACATAAACAAGAGTGTCCAAATTAGCATTAAGAACTGAATTATACTGAATTGATTGTTAGTTAGAATTTTATTATTTTTTATTATTTTATTATTATTTTATTATTTTCTTTAATTGAATTTATATAGGTCTTGATGACCCTGCCAAATTTCATAAAGATCGGGCCCCATTTGACCCTAGGTCCTCTTCAGAAAATTACTTGAATGTCCCAAATTAACTTATAAACACAAATATCGCGATGAAATTCAGCACAATAAAATATTGTGTAAATATAAATATATTCACAAAATTTTATCGTGCTTGGTCCATATTTGCCCCTAGCCCCCATATAAAGCCTCTTTCAGAAAATTAGCTTAAATGTATCGGAACAAGGGAAATTATGAAAAATAAATCACATTTAATATTCATAACTGGTGTTGGGTATCATATGGTCGACCACGCCCGACTATACTTTTTTACTTGTTTTTATGTAATCTTTGTCAAATCATGTTAGCCAACTCTGATTGTACATTTGTTATACAACTATGTAATGATTTCCCTCTTCGATCATCATGTCTCAACACTTGAACAGCTGAATGTCGTAATAAATATTAGGTCTGTTAGCATACTCGATAATTTGTAACAATTTGCAACAATTGTTATTGGATTCCGTTCGCATACTTTCGAAAACTTGCAACGAGAAAGTAAGAGTGCGGAAAAAATTACAGTTCGTTGATAGAGAATTTTTTAATTTTACTGAATATTTTTTCCCCAGTAAAAATATCCAACAACAAATGTTTGATTTATGAATATGTAAACATGGTACTTTTTCGTTCTTCAAAAGGTACAAAAGGCTTTAAACACATCATGGTGAAGGGTATATAAGATTCGGCACAGCCGAATATAGAACTCTTACTTGTTTTTAATAGAATGATTTAAATATCTACGTTTATACTTAACTATTTTAATTAAAGATAATGCAACTTGTTTAACACAGTGAAAGTGGATTTTGGAAAGAAAAGTCCGTAAAAAAACATTTCTGTATATAAAAGCAATATTTCAATAAATTTTTGTATCTACTTATATCGTTACTTGATAATGTGTGTTTCGGACGGGGACCTTGTATGCGACCATATAATACCCTACACCTAACTATTTTCAATAGGCTTTGTCTACGGAGATTATGTTGCAAATTTCATTGAATTTTCTCCAAAATTGCGACCTATAGTCTGATTATAAGGTTTACAACTCCTATTGGGGGGTTCAGTTGTATGGGGGCTAAGTTAAATAATTGATCGATCTTAACCTTTTTCAATAGGCTTCGTCCCTGGGATAGTAGAAGATTATTTACCAAATTTCATTGAATTATCTTCAAAATTGCGACCTGTATTTCGATTACAAGGACAGACGGACGGATATATCTAAGTCGACTCAGAAAATGATCCTGAGCCGATTTGTATAGTTTAAGGTGGGAATAGGACCAATATTATTATGCGTTATAATACCCAATATACCCTCCACACTAAAGTGCAGTATCATTTCCTTATATATAAAGGCAATAATTGTGCTAAATTTTGTATAGATATCTTAATTAAGTAATGAGTAATTAAGTGCTTTTCGGGAGGGGGCCTTAAGGGAGCTTTATTTGTTTTTTAAGTACCTTCGCTGGATTACATTACTATGCATTATAATAAGGGTTCCGATATGGAAATGTGATGGAAAAATTAGATTGTATTCGAATTAAGCGATGCTCAATCCTTCAGAATAATAAGCTTTGGTCTTTAGTTTTCGGCTTTTCTTTAAATTTTGTTTGCCTGTGTATTTTTTGTTTGGAAAGAATTTAGAAGTTTTATTCTTTTGCTTTACATTCCATTGATTTAGTTACTAAAATAAATATTTTTTCATTTGAAAGACAAACAAGTAAGACCATTTGATACTCTACACCAGTGTATGTACTACGTTAAAAATGTCTATTATTTTTGATAAAAAGAATTTATGTTGTTTTTCCTTATTTCTGAAAAATGTTAACAATTTGTTGACAGAAAAGTAATTTTAACGGGGAATTTTGTTTGCGGAATTTTATCGTGATACTAATGTTTAAAAGGCAATTATTGACTTTCATATCAATTTCTAAAGAGTACTTTGTACAAAGACTTATATAAGTTGTCGCGATTTTTGTAGAGATACTGAAATATTTAACATAAAATAATAAACCGATTTTAACCATTTTCAACAGGATACGTCCATGGACCAGAATGAAACTACTTATGTGACAAATTTCAAAAATATGCTCCAAGAAATCAGTTTTAAAATTCGTCAAGTCGTATGAAATAAATGTATAGATGACTCACTTGTTTTACGACGCTCATTATATGGCAATTTTTTGGTTGTCCTAGTTATTACTTATATTTGGATGAACTTCTATTAAATAATAGCTATTAAAGCAATAAAAACAATTTAACATTTTTTTGTCTTTTTTCTCTTCAACATTATTTACTGCTGCTCCCAGCTTTCATGATAATCATTCCTAGAATTTAAGTGTTGAAATACACTTAATTGTAATTACATTAACGGTACTTCAGCTGTAAGTTGAAGCAATTCAGATATTATGAGAAGTATGAGTCTTATTAGTGTTGATAAAAATATGTAAACAATATATTGTATATAGATTCGGTCGTTGCCACAAGTGTTAAATTATTAATATTATAGTATGAGTCTCTTAGAATAAATGCGTAAATAAGTGCCAAACAAAAGCAATAATAAAAACCCCAACTTAGTGGAATCATTAAGGTATAGAAAATTATATGAATTAAATAATAATAATAATAATACGCCATCTTTTTAAGTGCTTTATGTCTGGGTAAATGCTTAATATTTATTCACTTTAAATACAAAATGTATTCTAACAAATTTTGGCGAACTAAAAGGTGTTAAATACTTAAGCAAAATCTAAATATTGACATACACTAACAAGGATTTAGAGCATCAAGAGACAATTTTTTCACTAAATGCAGGAAAACCATTTATTTAATGTGCCATAAAATTCATAAAATACTGGCAACGATGGACTTTACGTGACTTAATAAAAATACCAAAATAATACAATAAACTAAGACTCGACAAAATGTTGTTTTGAAAAAAAATTTTAATAGGCTTTATTTGCGTTTGGCGTAAAATAAATAGAAACAAAAATATAAGGAATTGTATTAAAAATTTTGTGTTTATACTAACAAAGAGCGTTTGTCAAGAGTTTGTATTTTTATAAAAAGCATTTAAAATGTCTCCAATAAAATTAAACATGAATTAGTTTTATAATATTCAGCAGCAACAAACTATAATAATATGTATATAAAATATATTTTGAAAAATAGTGCTACGAAAAATGGTCCATAAACAAATTATTTTATTTGAGTTATATTTTTGAGTAATAAAATTTTATTTATACCTATCTGTATAATAACTAATATGGACCCAAACATCATACGTTTGTTTTCCTTCTCTGTTCAGAAAATTTCTTTAATTATTAAAATATTTACATTAGACCGACTCACTCTGTTATAGAAAACAAAAACGTGTTTTTGATACACCTCTCAAAATTTGCCTTGCTTTGTTTTATGATGATTTCTAAAACATTTTAAGTCTAGTAATAACCGTTCGTTAGCATACGAATGGACAACACTAAACCCAAAATATTTTGGGTAAAACATCGTATTACATAACAGCAAATATTTCGCAGTTTATGCAAAATTTTCTCTTACTATGACGTATACTTAATATTCACAAAATTTAAAACTGAAATATTAATCATACGTAACTATATATATGTATGTTGTCTAATTAATTAATTTAGTTGGAATTACAATTGGGACTTGCTTTTTGTGATTTTTTTTATTTCATGTAAATAAAGCAGAAGTATGTTATCAATTAAGTATTGACTTAATTATTGACTTAACTAAAATTTTTAAATAAAATCTTTTTATACACTCCACCACCATCAGTGGTGATAGTTTGTCGTTTCAAAAAATATTCATTAACACCCAACAAAGTATATATATTCTGGGTTCTTGTGTCTGTGTCAATTCTGTCTGAGTAAAACACGCTCACGTGAAAACCTTACGAAATTGTTTTCCGGATCGTACATATTGCAGTGAATTATAAATTTATCAGGATAAAATTCGACTTGAATAGTATTTATGTACATATTATTCATTCAACCAAATATTTCCCGGATCAGTCCATTATTAGTCATAGCTCCCATATAAGGTCCACTTCCGAAAATCACTTAAACGCACATATTTTATTGAATTTTTAATTTATCGGGACAAAATTCGACTTGAATATGTTTTGTATACACATCAATCATTCTACCAACATTTTCCCGGATCGGTCCATTATTGGTCATAGTTCACATAAAAGATCCTCTTCCGAAAATCACTTAAAAGCATATATTTCATTCCGGATCGGTCCATTATTAGTTATAGCTTCCACATAAAATTCACTTACGAAATAACTTAACCGCATGTATGTCATTGAATTATACAGTTATCAGGATAGTATTCGACTTGCATATGTTTGTGTACAATTAAATTATTCAAACAATTTTTTTCTCATCGGTTCATTATTGGTCATAGCTGCCATATAAGGTCCACTTCCGAAAAACACTTAATGGTACATATTTTAATAATTAATAAAACTTGATCAGACTTCTGATTTACATTAATCAACATCGTTTCAAAAATCACCTAAAGGAATTTATTTCGACATATGTTTGTAAATACGCAAATCATTCTCCTATTTATACCATACACCACTTTAGTGGGGAAGGCATATTGGGTTTGTACTGATGTTTGTAACGCACAATAATGTTGGTCCTAAAGCCACCTTAAAGTATATCAATCGGCTCAGAATCATTTTCTGAGTCGATGTAGCTATGTCCGTCCGTCTGTCCGTCGATGCAAATCTTGTAATCAAACTACAGGTTCCAATTTTTAAGGTAATTTAATGAAATTTGGTACATGATATTCTGTTGTCCCAGGGACAAGGTCTATTGATGTAGATTATATCGATTACGATTACATAAACCATTTATTTTGAGAGTGGAATAAGTTTACATTCCATCAATAAGTTATGGAGTTTTTATACCCTAAACCACTATGGTGAGGAGGGTATTTTGCGCCATTGCTAATGTTTGTAACACCTAAAAATGTTAATCCTACACTCACTTTAAAATATTGCAATCAGCTCAAAATTGCTATGTCCGTCTGTCTATCTATGTGTAATTACAAATCTTGTGCACACGCTACAATTTTTAAAATAACTTGATGAAATTTTTCAAGTACACCTCTTTTAATACGAAAGCTGTTGAAAGGATTGAAATCTTTCAATTATTAAACCTAGCCCCCATATAACTGGACCCACCGAAAAAGGCTATGATCTAGTATTTGAGCAAATAAATCTAAATAGTATTTCCAATTTTGTTTTAATCGAATTTCATTTAATCCTAACAAAGTCCCCTTCAAAAAATTATTTATCGCAATAAAATTTGACACAGCTACATGTAAGCATAAATAAATAAGGATAGGGCCGTCCAAAAATTAGATATTAAATTTTTCACAACTATTAGTAATTGCTTACTTACATACTTTTTACTAAGTATTAAAATAAATCTTTTTCCTACACTAATATAGTGGGGATGTAATGAAGGCTTTGAGCATATTTTTTGCTTATTCATGTGCGCACGTTAAAGGTTAAAATTCTTAAGATATATTTATATAGTATTTGCACATCTAAGGATGAAATTAATAATAAAAGAAATATAAACAGTCATGACTGTTGTACACAAACAGAAATTGATCTATAAAATTAAAGTCCACTTCAGATAATAATTTTAACGCTTATTTAGCTAAATTAGCCACCATTAACATGTAATTAAGATTTATGCAAAATAAAACATCAATAGCCTCTTGTAAAATCTTAAAGAAAACATTTGCGTGTTGTAACGCAATTTTCTTAATTTTTGCATGCCTACGAAAAATAATTCAATATTAATAATACTTACAAAATTTATAATGCACCACACATTTTTTCAAGAGACGTGTAAAATATATTAAAGTCCATTAATTTTGTTTAAGGCTAGACGTAGAAATTCGTATTAAATTTTTGTAGACCATTATATTTATTACACTTTAATCGTTAAATATTTGATGCTATATGACAGTAACATGAATAATAGTATATGTTTTCCATTGGCTTTTGGTTTAAGTGATCGTTTTAAATAAAATTAAGTATTTTTTGGATAGTCGATATTGTAAGTTTTTACGACATATTAATCTATATATTTGTGTAAAAAACATTCCAAAAAGCATGGTAAAACAACTTGCAACTTGTAGAAAAGTCGTATGGGCACATTTGTCAACAGTTTTTATACCCTCCACCACCATAAGTGTTGATAGAGTGTATATATAACTTTGTCATTCCGTGTGTAACATCAATAAATATTCCTCTGAGACCCTACAAAATAGGGTAGAAGGGGGACCATACGCCACTTTTTTTTTTTTTGAAGCGGCCTCAAATTAAAAAACCACAATACTAAGCATATTGTACTTTTTCTTGGTTCGGATACTTAGATATGTTGGCTATAGTTTTATTCCTTTCAATCTTTCCTAAGTCATCCTCATGTACATATTTTTTTAACTTTTCCGCACTGAATAAAAACGGCGATACCGCCCCATCCATGGGGTAAATGCGCCAAGGGGATTGGGCAGATTTGTCATTAGTAAAAAAAAGAAAAAATTATAAAAATAAAAACTTATTTTGCTGTTTTATACTTTAATTCATTAAACAAAGTATAATAAACCAGATATTTATTGTTTATTTCATAAAACTTAACAATAAAATTAAAACAAATTATTACTGATTTTTTTCTATATTTTAACCAAATTTTGTTTTACATCACAAGAATTACATATATTTGGCACATGTGCCCCACGGGCAGTACTAGGGTTTAGTTTAAATTTTTTTCAAATTATATTATCGAAAATATTATTATGTCTTATTGTTCACTATTATTGACGTTCTAATTTTGATCAATACATTTTTTTCCTATCACAAAAACTGAAAAAAAATGGCACAAAAAGTTCACACAGTGAAATATTTTCACAGCCCTTTGAAAAACAATTAATCATGTCTGCCTCCCATCATATGTAAAGTTAATGTTTCAATTTTTCAGGGATGATAGATAATCGATAAACGAAAACAAAATTTGATAATGCGATAAAATCGATTACTCAGTTTTTGAGTTATTGGCTTTGGCAGATGTGCCCTTATGGCGTATGAACCCTCTTTCTACCCTATATATTCTGGAGTCCTACCAAATTCCATAAGTTAATTTAGCTATGTCCGTCTGTATGTCTGTATAAAACATGCGCATGTACAAAACTAAGCTAAGTAAATTAACAAAATTTGATATTGAAAATGAGCAAAATCGGTTCACAATGGGGAAGCAATGAATCAAAATTAATAAGTAAGAGTGTTATATTCGTCTATGCCGAATCTTTTATACCCACCATCAAATCACTGCCATATAAATGAACTTTGATATTTTGAATATTTTATTATTATATATCGATATTAATAAGAACATCAGGGTAACATTTGAAAGAGGTCCATTAATGGGGGTTTTACTATTGACAGTGCTAATTTTTATAGCGAGTTGGGATATTTATACATACATATATGGACCAATTCTCATAAAAGTCTGTAGGAAGATTTCAGTTCCTTATTTGTTTAAAATTTCATTTTCTGGGGCGGAATTTATATGGGGGACTGATCCTCATAAAAATTGATGGAGAGATTTCTGTTCCTATAGAAGAGATAAAGATATTAGCTTACACGAAACTAATTTATATCGAATTTCATAAATTTACTAGTATTTTTAAACCAGTACTGAGCTTTAAAGTCATTTCCTGAAGGGGCCTTATATGGGAGTAGCGTCAATTATAGACCGATCTCCGTAAAATTTTGTAGAACGATCTTGGTTGCTCGTTTTTTATTACTTTACTCGTTTTTTTGATGGAGACATTATATGGGGGTAGATCAATTAAGGCTCGATCCACATAAAATTAAGTTAAGAGTTTTTGACTGGCAAGAAACTTAATTGAGTCGAATTTTATTACTATACTCGTATTTTTAAGCCAGTAATGGGCCTTAAAGTATTTTCTGATAAGGACCTTGTTAGGGTCAATTAAGGCCTGTTCCACATAAAATTTGGTAAAGAGATTTTGGCTTGTGAATAACTTACTTCTGTGAAATTTCATCGATATACTCGTATTTTTAAGGCAGTAATGAGCGTTAAAGTATTTTTATGGAGGGGACCTTATATGGGGGGTAGGGTCAATTATAAACCGATCCACATAAAATTTGGTGGAAAGGTTTTGGTTCCTAAGATACATACTTATTTCAAATTTCTTCGCTATTAACGTTAAAGTCATTAATAAAAGTTAAAGTCGTTTTCTGAAGGGGGCCTTATATGGGCGGAAGGGTCAATTGTAAACCGATCCACATAAAATTTGGTAAATTTTGAGTTGTATAAATCTTACTGTAATTTCATTGCTATAATCCGATTTTTAAGCCAGTAATGAGCAAAGAAATTTTATGGGAGATTTTATGGGGGTAGGGACAACTATGGACCGATCCACATAAAATTTGTTAGAGAGATATTGCCTATTATAAAACTTATTTCTGGGAAATTTGGTAAAGAGATTTTGGCTAGTATAAAACTTACTTCTGTTAAATTTCATCGCTATAGTCGTATTTTTAAGCTAGTAATGAACGTTATAGTAATTATATGGAGGGACTTTATATAAGGGGTAGGGTCAATTATGGACCGATCCACATAAAATTTCATAAAGATTTTTTGGCTGGTAAGACACTTACTTATATCAAATTTCATCGCTATATTCGTTTGTTTAAGCCAGTAATGAGCATTAAAGTCATTTTCTGAAGGGGACCTTATATGGGGGGTAGGGTCAATTATGGACCGATCCACATAAAATTTCATAAAGAGGTTTTGGCTAGTAAGAAACTTACTTGTGTCAAATTTCATCGCTATGCTTGTATTTTTAAGCGAGTAATGAGCGTTAAAGTAATTTTCTGAAGGGGACGTTATATGGGGGGTAGGGTCAATTATGGACCGATATACATAAAATTTGATTGACAGATATTGGCTTGCATGAAACTTATGTGTGTCGAATTTCATCGCTATATTCCCATTTTTAAGCCAGTAATGAGCGTTAAAGTCATTTTCTGAAGGAGACCTTATATGGCGGGTAGGGTCAATTATGGACCGATATACATAAAATTTGATTGCGAGATATTGGCTTGCATGAAACTTATGTGTGCCATAATGCATTTTTATGGGGGCTATGTGAAATCGTTGACCGATTTTGCCCATTTTCAATACCAAACATTTCTGATCAATAAAATATATTTTGGGAAAATTTCATCCCAATATCTCTTATTTTGTGGACGCTATCGTGCCAGACAGACGGACATGGCTAGATCGTCTTAGAATCTTACGAGGTCCCAGAATATATATACTTTATGGGGTCTTAGAGCAATATTTCGATGTGTTACACACGGAATGACAAGATCAATATACCCCATCTGTTTTGATGGTGGATATAAAAATATTACTGCCAAACAGAAAAAGAAAACATCAACAGAGAAGTAACCTGTTTTCACACTCTCCTCTCTTTTTTCTAAAATGAAAAAATGCAGTGTTGTTGTTTTGCATTCTTATTTTGTTTTCTATTTTTTTTTTTGGTAGAAACTTTAAACGCTTATATTTCCGAAAATACTGAACCGATTTTGACCAAGGAAGCAAGAAAATCGGTCAAGTAATAGAGCTGAAAAATGTTCCCAATCCTTTTGGTTTTGCGTATTAATATATATGATTTTTCGGTATTTAGAAATCCCGCGATCCCGATATCGGGATTCCTAACCACCCAAAATTATGAAATTAAATCCTACCGTAATTAGGTTTTTATTTTTGAAACCAATAACATATAAAAAACTGCTTCATTTAATGCTTTGTCTACGGTATAATAGAAGATCATGTGCCAAATTTCATTGAATTATCTCCGAAATTATGGCCTGTAGTTTGATTACAAGGTTTACAAGCTCTATTTGGGGGTTCAGTTGTATGGGGTCTAGGTGAAATAATGGATCGATGTTAATCATTTTCAATAGGCTTCGTCTACGGTATAACAAACAAACGAATTAAAGCCAAATTTAATTGAGCACGTCAGAAAATGAGACCTTTTATACGATAGAGGTCGTGAGCCCATAGCATTTTCCGAGCGTATAGAAGAACTCGCTGAAATCTATGAAATACCATAAGGCCAGTTACCAAGAATTATGCCCGAATTCTCACAAGAAATGCCCTCATATGGTTCAGAAACATTAATAAACTGGCAAGTAAGAGTGATTTCTTATCATTCTTTCTCCCTGCAAGATATTTTGAAAAATTAGAGGACGGAATTCGAAAGAGAATTCAACGATCTAGGAAAAATTTTAAAACTTATGTATTAACTTTTTAAAATATAACAAACAATGTCTAACACCACACGCCATGGACAACAATATAATTGTTATCGATTTGGGAATTATGGTAATTTTACATACAATTGTCCTAATGAAGAGAGAAATCGTTTGGGAAACGTAGCCGGAGACCGTCGAAATTGAGGGAGGTCAAGCCTCCAAGAAAGAAGTCCTCAAAAAGTATAACCAGTATACCTAATGAAGAACAAAGAAAGAAGCCCATAACAAATAGAACCAGTTTACATAGTGAAGATAAGCGTTTAAGCGCATCGTTATTTATTAATGGAAAATTTAAAACAAGTAAGAGTGTTATATTCGGCTATGTCGAATCTTTTATACCCACCATCAAATCACTGTCTTATAAATGAACTTTGATATTTTGAATATATTTTATTGTTATATATCGATATTAATGAGAACATCAAGGTAACATTTAAAAAAGGTCCATTAATGGGGGTTTAACTATTGACAGTGATAAATTATATGTAGGGTGAATATTTAAATGGGTTTGTGTTATTATGGACTGATCCTCATAAAAATTGGTAGAGGAATTTCGCTTCCTATAGAACTTATCAGTGTCATCGCTGTGCTAGCATTTTTAAGCCATTTATAAGCGATAAAGTAATTTACTAATGGATTCCTTAAATAGGGGGTAGGAACAATTATGGACCGATCCCCACTGAGTTTTGAAGAGAGATTTAGCTTACACAAAACTGGTTTATGTCGAATTTCATAAATCTACTAGTATTTTTAAGCCAGTACTGAGTTTTAAAGTCATTTTCTAAAGGGGCCTTATATGGGGGTAGGGTCAATTGTAGACCGATCCTCGTAAAATTTTGTAGAACGATTCCTACAAGTCATGTTTATATTGAATTTCATCGCTTTTCTTTACCTTATGTGGGGGGAGAGTCAATTAAGGCCTATTCCACATAAATTTTGACTTGTGAAGAACTTACTTCTGTAAAATTGCATAGCTATACTCGTATTTTTAAGGCAGTAATGAGCGTTAAAGTAATTTTACGGAGAGGACTTATACGGGGGGTAGGGTCAATTATGGCCCGATCCACATAAAATTTGGTGGAGAGATTTTGCCTCGTATAAAACTTACTTCTGAGAAATTTCATTACTATATGCGTATTTTGAAACCAGTTATGAGCGTTAAAGTAATTTTATGAAGGGGACCTTATATGGGGGTAGGGTCAGTTATGAGCCGATCCACATAAAATTTCATATAGAAGTTTTGGATAGTAAGACACTTCTTATATCAAATTTCTTCGATATACTTGTTTCTTTAAGCAAGTAATGAGCGTTAAAGTCATTTTCTCAAGGGGACCTTATATGGAGAGTAGGTTTAATTATTGTCCTATGTCCGCCATAATTTAGAATTTAATTTCGGAAGTAAAAAAACTGACTTGTGCAAAATTCTGTGAAAGTTTGAAGCTTTCTACCCATTATTCCGAAGGGTACATTTGTATTGGGGCTATGTGAAATCGTTGACCGATTTCGCCCATTTTCAATACCAAACATTTCTGATCAATAAAGAATACTTTCATCTCTCTAGGTGACGGACATAGCCAGATCGTCTTAGAATCTTACGAGGTCCCAGAATATATATATACTTTATGGGGTCTTTGAGCAATATTTCGATGTGTTATATACGGAATGACAAAATCAATATACCTACCCCCCATCTTTTTTGATGGTGGGTATAAAAATTATGAAAAACAATCAGCAGACAAAACTAGTTGTTAAGTTCAATACAATATTTTAAAAATTGTTTGATTTTCAAAATTCTGGCATAAATGAAATAAGGACAAATAAAATGAAATAAAGTCCAAAAATATTTTGTATGCAATTTTAACCTTGCCTCAGATATACTTAAGCCATTTATTGTTTAAAAAAACTGGATATTTAAGTAAAATCTTGATGGGAGATTTTAATATGGTCTAGGCTCAAATGAGGCCCTATAATTATAAAGTTCATCAGGGTCATCAAGACTAGTATAGAACTTGGTTTTGCAGCTTTTTGTCGAGATACGAGTATATTAAACATAATTATGAACTTAAAAGCCCTTTTT
This sequence comes from Lucilia cuprina, assembly GCF_022045245.1. NCBI lineage: Eukaryota > Metazoa > Arthropoda > Insecta > Diptera > Calliphoridae > Lucilia > Lucilia cuprina. Next base: position 26,598,950 of record NC_060951.1, read on the forward strand.
GGCAGGTTCAGTTCTATGGAGCCTAGGTGAAATAATGGACCGATGTTAATCATTTCTAATAGAAGATCATGTGCCAAATTTCATTGAATTATCTCTAAAATTGCTACCTGTAGTTTGATTACAATATTTACAAGCCTTATTCGGGGTTACAGTTGTATGGGTGCTAGGTAAAATAATGGACCGATCTTAACCACTTTCAATACGGTTCGTCCCTGGGACAATAGAAGATCATGTACCAAATTTCATTGAATTATCTCCAAAATTGCGACCTGTAGTTTGATTACAAGGTTTACATGGACGGACAGACGGACGGACATAGCTAAATCAACTCGACGAAAATGATTCTGAGCCGATTGGTATACTTTAAGGTGGGTATAGAACCAATATTATTGTGCGTTACAAACATCAGCACAAACCCAATATACACTACCCACTAAAGTGGTGTAGGGTATAACAATTAAAATTGATACAAGTTTCTCAAAAAAAGAACGTTCTTATATCTCAAATATTAACGCCAGGATAAAACATTTTAAGAAATAACATGAAATGATCTATTTCATTATCCTACAAAACAATGTATTCCACTTAGTTCTTCACCTAAAATAATGTGGCACTTTATCAATTCTTTTAAGAAAGAGTTTTTATATATAATTTGTGTAAATTTTTTCAAGTAAATAAACTTTCATTCTAAGATATCATTTCTGATTCTAAAATTATAACACAACTGCATTTAGGAATATATATTTGCAATTACATTTGTGTATACAAATACACATGTAACATTTCCTAGTAAATTTTCTCACATAAATACATACATATGAACTTGGGTACGTTTATGTAAATGAATTTATGAATATGCAAAAAATATATATACACTTCCTTTATATAAGAAACAGACAATACACTTAAATATATTAGGATGGTCGCCTTTGTATGGTGGAAATATAAAGTGTAAATTTTTTCAAGTAAATAATCTTTCTAAGATGTTATTTCTTAAAATGTTTTATCCTGGCGTTAATATTTGAGATATAAGAACGATAGGATAGGAATACATCAGAGGGTATTTTTTTTTTTTAATTTAAACTGAATAACAAAGTAAACTCTAATTTGCAATTTTGTGAAGATATCGACTTTCTAACGGAAGTTATTAACAATAAACACATTTTCCGAGAATGTGTACCTTTGTATGAGAAGTATATAAAGATGTGAACCGATTCGAATCAATCAATTTTTAACCGGTGTCAAGGTTTCATAGATAATCAATAATGTGTTGATTTTCATGTTAAGTGTAAAAAATGTCGTATTTTTTTAAATTATTTTTATACCCACCATCAAAAAAGATGGGGGGTATATTGATTTTGTCATTCCGTGTGTAACATATCGAAATATTGCTCTAAGACCCCATAAAGTATATATATTCTGGGTAATATACTGACTGCTGTAAGATATCATATGGTCGGCTATGCCCAACTATACATTCATACTTGTTTTCTATAAAAAAATATAAACTTGTATATAAAATAAAAGTTTTCAATATATTCCTAACACGTTTGATTTATTTCCAACTGTCTTATAGTTGCAAGCAATTTGGAAATTAGAAAATAGTTCAATACAACGTAAGTTATGAATAGGACAAATATAAACCAACAAAATAGTCCATAGCACAAAAATTTTAAATTTTTAATAAATTTCTTTAAAACCTTTAGCCAATTATTCGACCTAACAACTAATGTTTAACTAACTACAACACGTAAACATGCTAATATTTTTAAGCATGCAACTTAACCTGCATATTCCCACATGTATTATTTTTTTTACTCTAGTTGCCTCTACATACATACATTCTCAACATGACTACAAATGTTTAACTCACGAAATATCTTTATTTGGTTTTTTATATGAATTTCTTTTTACGCTACGGATCGAGGCATTATTTTGCGTATTTGATTTTGTATTTGTACTTGTATTTATTTGCGAAAAAGAAGTAGAAGAAGTATTAGTAGTAGTGGTGCAACGTGAGACAAACTTAAACGTAGTGTCAAATACATACGTGACATGTCCAAATTCCCATTTCTTTTTTTTTTCCTTTTTCTCTTTTCCCTTGCTATTGTACCAAGAGTTTTTGATGTATTTCAATTCGTTCTATTTTCCAACTTTATTTTATTTATTTAAGGTAATGAAAAAAAAAACTTTATTTTTATTTTTCCTTTAATTTTTTTGCTGTTGCGTGTCAAATTCTATCACCAAATTGTATTTATTCCCTGTTTGACATTATTTTGCTACATGTTATTGTGTGCAATAAGTTTTATCATTCTTATTGAGTTAGTCCATTTGTAAGGTATTAAATAATTCAACATATAGAACCCATTACTACGATTCGAATTCTGAAGGTTGTCTCCAAAATGTGCCGAAAAGCGCGATTGAAGAAAATAGCCAATTAAAAGCGAAAAGCGCAAATCTTACACAAAAGTTGACCAAAAAAAGATACCGAAATGATCTCTGCTATGAAATATATAATACGGACATGCACAGGACCAGAAATCCCAAAAGACCATCACTGTAAAGTTAATAAGTGGATCAAGCAAGTGCTTCCAAAGTTAAACAACCAATGAAAACCATGAGCTGCGAGTTCAACTTAGATCTGATGTTGATAAGTTTGGTGTCTCACAAATGAGAGTGTCAGCACAAAGAAAGAACATTATGAAAAGTATCACTCATCCCTGGAATGATGCTTATATTAAATTTGTCAAAAACAGTGATCTTCTAGTACTTTCAAAGTCGACTGTTTACATAAAGAGATGGTTCATTATGGACTAGTCTAGTAGAGAACAAATAGAGAATTTATTTCACATCTAAAGTTATGATCTTTAAATTTAAAAAAGTTTTGCACAATATCATTAGCCACTTCAAGTAGGAATCAAAATCTTAAAATCCGAGGAACAAATCACAAACTCTTAAATATATGTATCTCTGTTAATAACAGAGAGAGTGTAGACTTGAGAACGGTCTATGCGTGCGGACTATATACAAGCACTTTGCTTTAGTTATCGAGCTATCTAATCTCTTGCAATAGTAGCCCCAATGCTGACCCGACAAGGAAAAAGCAACCACTTGTTTAAAGCCAATAGAAGGGGGATAAGCCCAACATCAGGTGAACTCAATCTTCCTGTATCTTATGCCGGAAGATGACCACCCTTATGGTGCCATGAAATTTTGCATTATTTAAGTTCATTCCTTATCATCTTAAAGCCCGCACATCCCTGCCAGCAAATTTTAATTTAATTTTCGATACATGAATTAAATAGTCACTATAAAAGTTCAATTTTATGTTTCTCAGCGTTAAGTTAAAAAAATACAAAAACAAAATACATTACTTTCTAATTTTGATCATAATTTTGTTAAATTTTAGTGCGTTTTAATATACCAAAAGGAAATTAAATGATAATAAGTAGATAGAATAGAAAAACGAATACTTTTTTAATACACTAATAAGATAGTTTAATGCAGAATCATTCTTGCTCTCAAAATTCAGAAGAAAAATGTTTGCACATTTCAGTAAATATATTTATTTCACTGTGATCAGTTGTGTGAAACTTTGTGAAATTTAGATTTTGTAATAAATTGTGTTAATTCAAAATTTAATATATCAAAAACATAGTTTAATATATAATAAGCAGGGAAACCGAAAACATGCTCTAAAAAAGTGTTTTAAGCGCTTTAAATATGCCGTAAAAAACTCAAAATATGCTCTTAAAATTTAAAATATATGCTTTAAAAATAAAATTTTTTATTATTTTTTAACATTGAAAAGCTCAAAAAGACTGAAATTGTAATGAAATAATAAATGTTTAATGTGATATTCTATATCCTACAACATTTTTTTATAAATGTTTTATCTCATAGTTTGAAGAACTAGTATAATAGAATTCCGTTTTACGTTCAGATAACCAATAAATAACATGAAACCATTTGGTCCCCAAAAAACATATTTCAAACGACAAAGTTTGACACATTTCTTCCAATTGTATTCATAGCTTTTAAACTGACATTTTAATCGGTGTTGTCATAAATTCCAATAATTAGTTTTTTTAAACTATAAAAATGGACTGGTCTCATGAAATCAAAAGTAATTTCGGTTTTATGTCCGTAAATGGGCGATTTGTATCAACATGCTTATTTGTTTTGTATGTCAATTTAAATTCTTTATAAAACCCATTGCAATTTTAAGTAAATTGTACAGCTGCACAAGAAGAAGAAGACATACGAATACGTTTTTACACAAGATTGAATTTGTGTACTTATAAATGCACATGCTTCTATTATCGTTTGAATATAAAGTAACCACAATGACATGTACATGGGTAATGTCGCAATTCACATCATTTTATGCTGAATGATATTTGGTCACAAAGGGCATATTAAATGTAATATGCACTCAAGTTCATAATTTTTGTAAGTTAAAGAAATATTGTATCTATTGCATATAAGAAGAGCTCCTTTTTTATAAAAAACTGTCCATACTATTATTTAATTTTCTTTTGAAAAGTATCTATGAATATTTTTTAATAAAATATATTTTTTTTGCGTATGATTAATATTTATCATACATAATACAAAATGAAAACAAGTAGGAAAGTATAGTCGGGCATGGCCGACCATATGATACCCTACACCATGAGTATATTTTTACAATTTTTACTTTTATAAAATTTTTATTTTTTGTAAAGAAACTTTTATGTTGAATATTACCATAATTCCAAAATATTTAAGCCATTTATTGATAAAAAAACTAAAATTTCTAAATGAGGCTTTATATAGGTCAAATATGGGCCGATCCTCGGTAAATTTGGGAAAAGGATATATTTCTAAATAACAGTTAGTTTTGTTGACTTTCATTGCGATACAAATGGTTTCAAGTCAATTTTAGACGTTTAAGTCATTTTTTGAAGGGGGGTTTGTATGTGGGCTAGGATAAAATATAGGCCGATCCTTACGAAAATCTGCAGTATCATTTATACTTATATAAAACTTATTTGTGCCAATTTTTAGAGAGATAGCAGAATATTTGACGTAATTATAGCATAAAAAGTTCAAATCGGGAGGTACGGTTGTATGGGGGCTAGGTGAAATAATGGACCGATTTCAACCATTTCGTCCTTGTGCCAAAAAACATGCTTGGTCCAAATTTCATCAAATTATCTTGAAAATTGCGGCCTGTACCTTGCGCACAAGGTTTACATGGACAGCCAGCAAGCCGGACAGACGGACAGACGGACGGACGGACATGTCTTGATCGACTCAAAAAATGATTCTGAATCGATCGGTATACTTTAAGGTGGGTATTGGACCAATATTTTTGTATGTTACAAACATCAGCACAAACGTATAATACCCTCCCCACTATAGTGGTGTAGGGTATAAATATGCGCTATTAATAAATACCATAAAATCTGAATAACATGTACTAAAATATATTTCCTTTTGAAATTTAAATCCATTTCATTGTTTAGTTTAAGTTTTCGACAACAAATACACATTCTAATTATTACTTGCTTAAAAATTGTGAATATAAAGATATTTTCTAAAATTTCCCTTTCAATTTTTACTTTTTAGTTCAAGGTTTCCTCTTTTTTATTTCCCTACAGTTTTTCAGTAATTGTTTATTATTTTCAAATAAAGAAATTTTATAAACATCTTTTAATTTAAAAATTTAATATAAACTAAAAATTAAGGACAAAAAAAAACTTAAAAGCAGAAATATAAAATTTAGTAGTTTTTGTAAGTTCTTTGTAAGTTTCTACATTTTCATGAAAATCAAATGTAATAAATTTCTGGAAATGCGTTGACTTTGTATGGTAAAATAATAACAAACTAAAAATACTTGGAAAAAGCGACAGTTTTAACATAGCTACAACAAAAAAACTTAAACTTTACAACATATATATGAATTTTATGCATACCGGCATATACATTACGGTTATAACTTTTTTTTTATAAAATGTTTGGTAATATAAAATCGGCTCTATCCACTTCACATAGAGCATAAAAATATACGTCACAAAAGTATATTACTATTTCATGAGCATTATAAAAGTTTCCACGGCAAATGTTTTGAAGTTTTCGATATTTACTCTAAACAAACTTTGAAATTTTTTAATATAAAACGTGAAATATTCGATATAAACAGGTGTCAGGCTTTAATGCGGAGATTAGTCAAGGTTAGTGTTTACACCCTTTTAAAAATTTACTTTATTTGGGAATGTTTTTAAAAGAAATTTATAACTATTTTTACCAAAATTTTTTCGACAGATCTTTTCGTTCTGTTTCGTTTATAATCATGTAGGTAAAAATATACAGGTAATGATAATTTCGATTCATTCACTAATAAGAAATATCAATGACTGAATTAAAGTTTATAGTAATATAGTCCTAAATGTTAATAGGTAGACAATTCGAAGAATTGTTTTCCGTTTTACGAAATGCTGAATAAGGAAAACCAACCTATGGATGCCGTACATATTGCAACTATTCTTCCTAATGCATCACCAAAACGACTTAAGCGAATTGTGGAAAGTATACCAACTCCAACATCACAATCAAATTTTACTGAAGAGGAAGCAATAGCGCTTATGTTGAAACTGGGTCTCAGTCGAAATAAGTACCAAATATTAAGGAAAGCTCTGCATGAAAAAGGACACAATATATTACCATCATACAAGGCGATCCAGGAAAAAAAAACAAACTATCCTACCATCACCTATTGCTGTTAATGATGTGGAAGCTTGTATTAATATATCATCTTTGCTCGAAAACAAGAATTGTGTCAGACTTTTCAGAAGACCAACTAAGGAAAATTCATAACTGTGATGTTGTCTTAATTTGTAAGTGGGGATGTGACGGTTTATCAGCACTTCCAGAATACAAACAAGCTTGTGGAAGTCGGACATTAGCAGACTACAAAAGTGTATTTATGTCATCATTAGTGCCATTACGATTCGTTCATATTCCCTTAATCCATCATCGTCAAGCATCGGAAATTCATTTGAAGATATATGGATCAATACAACTCCGGGTTCAAAAAATTTTTGTAGACCCATTGGATTTGAATATATAAAGGAGTCAAAGAAAACAACAAAAGATTTAGTGGAATATTTAAAAGATGAAATAAATGCAATGGAGCCCATTTGCATAAAAATAAAGGAATTCTCTATTAACGTATCATATCAGCTAAGCTTAACAATGATTGTTTAATGAAAGGTCAGCAATGCCATAACAGAAACTTCTTCCTTCTGGAGATGCTCAATATGTAATGAGAAAAAGGCGCAATTCTCAAATATAAACTTAAACTCGAATACTCCTTGGCTACGCTCACGCCAAATTTTATCCCGATCGGATCAGCCGTTTAGAAATGCCAGATTTATTTCCAAAAAATTTCCATTCTGCCCCACTGTGCAGAATCAAATAGCTTAGCTATTTATGGCAGAATTTTTCTTTTTGTGAAATTTAAGGATTCCGGAAAAGTCTTTGCAACAAAGTAGAAATCATCCGCATTCCATCGTATGCCCAAAGTTTTTGTCGAACTACTATCTTAAATTTCAAGAAATCCTGATGAAGTAAGTGATCTCTAAGAATATCTGTTAAAATATCTTGGAAATTAAGTGTCCACTTTCTTAGGGAAAATCCAGCGGAATCAGCTCATGTCTGGCTTTAATGGAATCTTCTTTTGTATTAGATCCTGCGATGACATTATCAACGTACATTGAATTTCGTAATATAGAACTAGCTGTAGGATAGGTATGGTGCGCAATTGACGCCGAAAGTGACTGTTTTCAATTCATAATCGCAGATCGGACTGTTTGGATTGTTACGGAATAATATTTTTTGATATGGCGTATGTTCACGATTTACCCAAATCTGCCTGTACATTTTCTGAATGTCGGCATTGAACACGTATTTGAAAAAAACGTCATTTCGAATAAGAACAGTTAAGTCGTTTTGTAAAACCGGCCCTATTTTAAGCAAAGATTTCAAACTTGGCCATTGAATGATGGTTCAGAGACATTGAACACTACGCAAACTTTGGTAGTCACACTATCTAGTTTGATAACCGCATGATCGGGAAGGAACTACAAGAGCTGTTACCGGAACCGCAATGTCACTATTGAGTTGAGAACCCAGGACAAAAAAATATTGATGTTGGACTTTAGCAGAAACTGTTTCGTTTAACCCAGAAATTTGGGCATCAATAGACTTAGAATGATGTTTGAGATGGAAAATATGTCATACCCAAATGACAGATATTCGCCCAAGCTGTCCCCAACAATACTCCATTAGTATTTGAAGCAAACAAGTCTGAACGCTAACCGAACAAGAACTACGAGTGGACTGTATATTACTTTGCTTTAGACGAGTATATGGAGTTGAACCAGGATTCACAGTCGAATTTCGACTTGAGAAAACTGAGGAGTATCAACGTCGTTATGAAGAAAGGTGTTGTGTCTCTTCTTGCACATGAAACAGTTAAGTTTGCTAATACAATTCCGTACACAATGAGTTTTAGAAAAGCAATTCAAACACAACCTTCTTTTTATACCCTTCACCTTCGTGAGAAGGGTATATATAAGTTTGTCATTCCGTTTGTATAATATAATTTTCCTACCCTATAAAGTATATATATTCTGGATCCGTATAGATAGCGGAGTCGATAAAGCCATGTCCGTCTGTCTGTTGAAATCAGTTTTTAGAGGACCCCAGATATCGGCGAGATCCAAATCTTCAATAATTCTATTAGACATGCTTTCGAGAAGATCGCTATTAAAATCACTAACACAAAATTTTTCCAAGTGCTTTCTAAAAAATTTTTTTTACGATAAACAAAAACAAAATCTACGTCTCGTCAATGTTGACCAGCAATGAATACGAAAGTGTTGTTGTTTTACTCTTGCTTGTATACTGTTAAGAACAACAACAACGTATTGCTAGTGTTAAGCGCATATAAGTGTATAAAAAACACACTGTCTATAGCTAAGCGCATTTACAAAAACAAAAGAGTTGGCGTCATTGCGTTGTTATATTTTTGTTTTTCTGTGTTTTTCGTTATGTATGTTTAGATGTCTGTTGGTTTAGATGCCTTGTGTATTTTGTGTTTTATTTCGTTTAGCGTTGTTGTTCTTTTTGTTTAGCTTTTGATGTAATAATAATGTAGTCGGAAAAAATTTAAAATTTATAAAAGATGTTTAAAATACAATATGGTGAAGGGTATATAAGATTCGGCACAGCCGAATATAGCACTCTTACTTGTGAACTTTGTTTTTTATTTCGTTCAGCGTTGTTGTTCATTTTGTTTTGCTTTTGGTTCGTAATTCTTCAGCTCTTTTTTTCAGAAACTACAAAAGATAATTTGATGACTTTTGTCACACATTATTTTTAGCATGAATCAAGTATGTTGAAAATCAATGAAAATTGATACACAATTTCGCCTAGTCCCCATACAAAGGTATATATTCCCGGATATTAGTTTATTAACTCCCTCAAATACTTATATCAATATAAATACAACACGACATCATATTACCAAAGATTATTTGTATCGGTCCACATTTGGTCATAGCTCCCATATACGATTCACTTCCGAATGTCACTTAAACGCATATATTTCATTGAATTATAAAGTTATCAGGATAAAATTCGACTTGCATATGTAAAATTATCTAACCAAATTTTTTTTCAGATCGGTTCATTATTAGTCATAGCTGCCATACAAGGTCCACTTCTGAAAATCACTTAAACGCACATATTTAATTGATTAATAAATAAATTAGAGTAAAATTTGTCTTAAATTTATTATGTATGCACATAAATCATTATACGATTTTTTATCTATTTGGTCCATAATTGACCACATCCATGTAAGGTCCATTTCCGAGAAATACTTAAACGCAAATTGACAATAAAAGTTTTCGGGATAAAATTTGACATAAATGCGTATTTCTAAAAATCACTGAATAACAAACAAAAAACTTTTTTTATGTTGTTTTAAAAATAGTAAAATACCTTTTAACATTTCAGGCCATTTTCTTTGAAACAACGTAATTGTGTTATTACAATCTTATAGTAAATGAGCGTTACATACGAAATTTCTGATTACCATAAGTGATAAATGCTGATATGTTAACGTACATACATACACTGAAAGTAATCCATGCTCAACTTCACGAAAAAAATCGTAACTTCAATTTTCGTAATATTTACAAAAATTTCGTGTATAATACGAAATATTATTTAACAAAACCATTTTCTATTTTTACGAAAGTACGAAAACCTTTCGTAATATTTTTTTCTTAAATTTTAGCGAAATTAAACATAATGATATTAATTATATTATGATTAAATAAAACTACAACATTTTAATAAAATTTAAGAAAAAGTATAATATTATTCTCGAATTATTTTCATTAAATAATTTGAACTAAAATTAGAAAATTTATTTTAAAATGAACAAAAATGTTTAAATAAATTAATATTTCGTAAATTTTACCATATTTATTCAAAATTCCCTTTTTTCAATTTATGTTAATTAATTATTTCAAGAATATTTTGCATTATACTAAAATATTTCGTACAATTTCGTATATATTACGAAAGAATTTCGTGGTGCGAAATAACGAACGATTCGTATAATCTACGACATTATTCGTATATATTAGACATGGATTTTTTTTCAGTGTACTTCATAAGTATAATCGTTTTCCATTTTGTATACCCTCCACTACCATCACAGGGTATATATTACTATGTCATTTCGTGTGTAACATCACTAAATATTCATTTGATAAGCAAGAGTTTTTACATTAAGGGCCCTTATCAAATTTCAAGTCGATTGATATATGTCCGTCTGTCCGCATTTCTGTTTCAAATACGCTCACGATAAAATCAAGCAATAGACTAACTCTTTGCGTTATCTTTAGCAAAATTAGTTTAGCATTAACAATTTGTGTACAACAATATATTTGAATTTATTCAAATCTTTCTGTTAAAGGGTATTTAAGATTCAGCTCAGCCGAATATAGAATTCTAACATGCTCACATGCATAAAATTTCGTACAATTTGTAAATATCTGATAATTTGTTTTGAGGTTTTAATGGCAGGTAGCAATGATATGACCGCCATTATTATAGCTGTTTTTGTCATACTTTTGATCGCTATTTAACATATCACCATACAGTTGACATGTGAATCATAATTACATGCGGTTTTAGTAAAATTGGCAAATTTTTATTATGAAATCAAATATTTTACGTATGGTATATAAATATGCAGTTGAGCCTGAATATATTCGGCAAATTATTTATTCATTCGCGTAACCATAGATTCTTTTATGAGTATGGTTAAATATATTAGAAATAGAAATATAAGGAGTGAGATCGAAAAATTCTTAACATACATATATGTTTATAAACAAGTTAGAGTGCTATATTCGGCTGTGCCGAATCTTAGATACCCTCCACCAGCTACTTTTATATTATTACTTTTCTAATTGATCAAATATTTGTAGAAATAAGTCAACACAAACGCAACCTAAATCAAGGACAATTTCAGCAATAACAACAGCAAAAATAAAACAAAATATTTAAAAGGAACTGGAAGTATGATTTAAGGACTACAGACGTCTTTCTCTCTTTCACCGAAGACTTTTGTCTCGCCATACTTTCAATACAATATGTAAACTTTTCTAAAAAAGCAACAACAATGCATCACAAAAATAAATGAAGAAAATATTAAAAACTGTAAAAACGTCTTATGGTACGTTTAATAAAGTATGTACGTTTGTGTAGGTTTGCTTTTTTAATATGTCCCTTAAGTTTCTTTGTATTTTAAAGAATGTAGGTAAGGGACAATTTGATAAACAAATACATAGTAGAGGGGCTTCTTTATGAATAGAAAAATTAATTACTCTTAAGGAGTTTCCATAAATACCTACCAACCTACCTACCTACCTAACTAACTAACTAACTAACTAACTAACTAACTAACTAACTAACTAACTAACTAACTAACTAATTAACTAACTAACTAACTAACTAACTAACTAACTAACTAACTAACTAACTAACTAACTAACTAACTAACTAACTAACTCACAAGCGGAACATTGGAGCAAATACCAGTAGGAATCCATTGCTACATGGATGGCTCATAATTAGGGGACAAAGTGGGCTTGGGGTTCTATATTGAAGACCCAGAAACAGAAATATACCACCGTTTACCTAATTATAACACAAGCTTCAAGGTAGAGGTACGAGCAATAACAGAATGTATTAAGCCCACAGGGCTTAATATATTTACCGACAGCCAGAAGGTAATTAGAGCGATATCAGGTGAAAGAATTAAATCAAAGAACGTATTGGATTGTAAGAAAGCTTTAACTGAATACTCTCCCAGAGGTAAGGTTTACGTCATATGGGTACCAGGCCACTCGGGAGTAGTCGGCAACGAAAGGGCGAATGTAATAGCAATAAAGGGAAGGCAGCTCGATGTAGTTAACCTGACAAACGCAAAACTATTCGACGCAACAAAAGCTGAATTAAAAATATGGATGAGAGAATCCCATAAGGCATCTTAGAATAATGAAAAGTGGGTAGAACCACAAAGATTCTATGGGGTGACCCTGATGAGATCAAGACGAGAAATCTCCTCAAAATGAGCAAGTCTGAGGTTAGTATGATGGTACGTATTCTGAGTGGACACACAGGATTACGTGCACATCTATACAAAATTGGACGTGCTTATTTAGACGAATGTAGAGCATGTGGAGAGGACACTGAAACTCTGGAGCGCTTTCTTCGCCCAACTAACTAACTAATTAACTAACTAACTAATTAACTAATTAACTAACTAACCTGCTAAAACTTGATTCTAAAAAATTATTTCATCTGTTTAATTTCTCTTCTTATTTTTATACCCTCCACCACCATAAGTGGTGATAGAGGGTATATATAACTTTGTCATTCCGTGTGTAACACTAAGAAATATTCATCTAAGACTCAACAAAGTATATATATTCTGGGTCCTTATCAAATTCTGAGTCGATCTAGCTATGTCCGTTTGTCCGTCTGTCCGTCTGTCTGTGTAAAACACGCTCACGATAAAACGAAGCAATAGAAGTTAACTAAATTCACCCAAAATGTTCTTAGTTTTCCTAAGTTGCTTGGTATTTAAAATGGGCAAAATCGGTTCACATCGGGAAAAGTTATGAATCAAAATTTGAAACAACCTCAAAAAAATAGGCATTTTTTACACATTCTGATGCAATTTTCTCGAAAACTATGCAAGATAATTCCATAAAATCCGCATAAATTCGTTTCCATACAAGAGCTTAATCTCTGCGTAAAACCGCTAGAATCGGCCCACAATTTCATATACCTCCCATACAAAAGTACAAATTCCTGGAAATTTGGTTTTTTGTTAATAACATCCGTCGTAATGTCGACATCTTCACAAAATTTTAGAAATCAGAGTTTTGTGATAATAGAATTTATACAAAGGAAAAATTTTTTGAATGGGTCCATAATTGGTCATAGCTCCCATACAAGGGCCCCTCCCGAAAATCACTTAAACGCGCATAACTCATTACTAAATTAAGATATCGATATAAAATTTGGTACAAGTATTGCTCTTATACATAAAAATATTACAATGAAAGCTTTTTTGATTCGGTCCATAATTGGTCATAGCTCCCATACAAGGCCCCCTCCCGAAAATCAGTTAAACACGCATAACTCATTAGTAAATCAAGATATCGATATAAAATTTGGTACTAGTATTGCTTTTATATACAGAAATATTACAATGAAAGATTTCTTGGATCGGTCCATATTTGGTCATAGCTCCCATACAAGGTCCCCTCCCGAAAATCACTTAATCGCGCATAACTCATTACCAAATTAAGATATCGATATAAAATTTGGTACAAGTATTGCTCTTATATACAGAAATATTACAATGAAAGCTTTTTTTGGATCGGTCCATAATTGGTCATAGCTCCAATACAAGGTCCCCTCCCGAAAATCAGTTAAACACGCATAACTCATTAGTAAATCAATATATCGATATAAAATTTGGTACAAGTATTGCTCTTATATACAGAAATATTAAAATGAAAGCTTTTTTGGATCGGTCCATAATTGGTCATAGCTCCCATACAAGGTCCCCTCCCGAAAATCAGTTAAACCCGCATAACTCATTACTAAATTAAGATATCTTTACAAAATTTGGTACAAGTGTTGCTCTTATACATAAAAATATTACAATGAAAGATTTTTTGGATCGGTTCATATTTGGTCATAGCTCCTATACAAGGTCCCCTCCCGAAAATCACTTAAACACGTATAACTCATTACTAAATTAAGATATCGATATAAAGTTTGTTACAAATATTTATCTTATATACAGAAATATTACAATTAAAGCTTTTTTTGGATCGGTCCATAATTGGTCATAGCTCCCATACAAGGTCCCCTCCCGAAAATAACTAAAACGCACATAACTCATTACTTAATTAAGGTATCCATATAAAATTTGGTACTAGTATTGCTTTTATATACATAAATATTACAATGAAAGATATTTTGGATCGGTCCATATTTGGTCATAGCTCCCATATAAGGTCCCCTCCCGAAAATCACCTAAACGCACATAATTCATTAATAAATTAAGATATCCATATAAAATTTGTTGCAAGCATTGTTCTCACATAAATGAATACTACCACGAAATCTTTTTCTGATCGGTCCATAATTCGTCATAGCTCCCATATTAGTTCCCTTTCCGAAAAACACTTAAACACGTACAACTCATTACTTAATTAAGATATTCATTTAAAATTTGGTACAAGTATTGATCATATGCAAAAAATATTACTAAGAAATTTTTTTCCATCGGTCTATAACTGGTCATAGCTCCCATACAAGGTCTTCTCCCGAAAATAACTAAAACGCACATAACTCATTACTAAATTAAAATATCCATATAAAGTTTGGCACAAGTGTTGCTCATATACAGAGAAATAATATTATGAAATGTTTTTCTGATCGGTCCATAATTGATCATAGCTCCCACACAAGGTCCCTCTTAGAACAAGTAAGAGTTCTATATTCGGCTGTGCCGAATCTTATATACCCTTCACCATGATGTGTTTAAAGCCTTTTGTACCTTTTGAAGAACGAACAAGTAAGAGTTCTATATTTGGCTGTGCCAAATCTTATATACCCTTCACCATGATGTGTTTAAAGCCTTTTGTACCTTTTGAAGAACGAAAAAGTACCAAAAAGTCCCCATCTATGGGTCCTCAGTTACAAAATTCTGAAATTTTGTCTTTATATACATAATTGGACATAGCTCCCATACAAAGTCCTTTTACGAAAATCTCTTAAACGCACATTACTTATTACCAAATTAAGCTATTAATACATAATTTGGCAAAAATATTAGTTTTGTATACTTATATTTCTCCCATATTTAAAGAGCATTATCAATTTCTGTTGAACAAAATTTTGTGTAGAACATAATTATATATGTATTTGTATTTTGAAAATCTTTAAATCTTTCACACATATACATACATACATACATACATACATGCAAATTTAACTAAATTTATAATGTTCAATAAATCTTGGAATTTTAATAAATTTAACTTTTGGGATTTTTTCCATTAAAGACATGAGAAAACTTATTTCTACAAATATTTGATCAATTAGAAAAGTAATAACATAAAAGTAGCTGGTGGAGGGTATCTAAGATTCGGCACAGCCGAATATAGCACTCTAACTTGTTTTTTTTTTTTTTTGTTTTTTCAAATAATTGAAGCACCGGGAGTGCGTTTTTTTTATTATTATTTTTTTTTTTTTGAATTTAAAAAACACCACTATGACGGGAGTCGTTCGGTTTTGTTTTTTAATAATAATTAGCCGATCTTCTTCGGCGCCAAGCCCGGCTTGCTCGTAACACTTCCTAAAACATTGCCTTTAGGAAGTGTTTGGAGACCTTCAGTCAAGATCGGTAAGGCCGTCGTCGAAGTCGATAACATCGTCATGGAGATCGATCAAATCGTCTTCAACGCGGCCTAACCGGACTTCGACACATTTTCTAAAATACATTATGCAATAAATTATATACCAAAACAAATGGCAATTTTAATGCTTTAAAATGGTGCATGTCCTAGCACGAAAACTGCCAAAGTTAATTGCAACCATATCGGAACCTCAGATTACTGCGTTTATTAAACATAGAACAATAATTCTACCGATCTATCAAATTGACCAATTTGTAAAAACACACATTATGCTACAAATGATATACCATATTAAAGTGCAATCATAATGCTTTAAAATGATGCCTTAATGACTGTCATAGCGTGAAAACTGTCAATGTTATTTGCAGCCATATCGGAACCTCAAATTACCGCATTTTTTAAAGCTGTGAAAATAATTCTACCGATCTATCCAATTGGCCATTTTCTAAAAATATATTATGCAATAAATTATATACCAAAACAAATGGCAACTATAATGCAATAAAAAGATATATAAACGACTGCAATAACATGAAAACCTGTACCAATGAATATACCGATCTATCCTTTTTTTGTAAAAATTCATTATGCCACAAATTATACACCAAAACAAAGTTCAACTATAATGCTTTAAAATGATGCATAAACGATTGTCCTGGCATGAAAACTGTCAAAGTTATTTGCAACCATGAAAATGTTTCATAAATGACTGTCATAGCGTGAAAACTGTCAATGTTATTTGCAGCCATATCGGAACCTCAAACTACCGCCTTCTTAAACCTGGGAAAATAATTCTACCGATCTATCCAATTGGCCATTTTCTAAAAATACATTATGCAATAAATTATATACCAAAACAAATGGCAATTTTAATGCTTTAAAATGGTGCATAAACGACTGTCCTAGCACGAAAACTGCCAAAGTTAATTGCAACCATAGCGGAACCTCAGATTACTGCGTTTATTATACATAGAACAATAATTATACCGATCTATCAAATTGAATAATTTCTAAAAATACACATTATGCTACAAATGATATACCATATTAAAGTGCAATCATAATGCTTTAAAATGATTCATAAATGACTGTCATAGCGTGAAAACTGTCAATGTTATTTGCAGCCATATCGGAACCTCAAAATACTGCGTTTTGAAAGCTGTCCAATCTATCCAATTGGCCATTTTCTAAAAATATATTATGCAATAAATTATATACCAAAACAAATGGCAACTATAATGCAATAAAAAGATATATAAACGACTGCAATAAGATGAAAACTATAAATGATATTTGCAAACATATCGGAGCCTTAAATTACCACATTTCCAAACCTGTACCAATAAATATACCGATCTATCCAATTTTTGTAAAAATTCATTATGCCACAAATTGTACACCAAAACAAAGTGCATCTGTAATGCTTTAAAATGATGCATAAACGATTGTCCTGGCATGAAAACTGTCAAAGTTATTTGCAACCATATCGGAACCTCAAATCACAGCGTTTTTAAACATAGAACAACAATTCCACCGATCCTTCAAATTGACCATTTTTTAGACGAACACATTACTGTCAAAAAGTGCAATCATAATGCTTTCAAATGATGCATAAATGACTGTCATAGCGTGAAAACTGTCAATGTTATTTGCAGCCATATCGGAACCTTAAAATACCGCGTTTTTAAAGCTGTGAAAATAATTCTACCGATCTATCCAATTAGCCATTTTCTAAAAATATATTATGCAGCAAATTATATACCAAAACTAATGGCAACTATAATACAATAAAAAGATATATAAACGAAGTTCAACTGTAATGCTTTAAAATGATGCATAAACGATTGTCCTGGCATGAAAACTGTCAATGTAATTTGCAACCATATGGGAACCTCAAATCAGAGCTGTTTTAAACATAGAACAACAATTCTGCCGATCCATCAAATTGACCATTTTTTAGACGAACACATTATGCCACAAATGATATACCCAATTAAAGTGCAATCATAATGCTTTAAAATGATGCATAAATGACTGTCATAGCATGAAAACTGTCAAAGTTATTCAAAACCATATCGGAACCTCAAATTACCGCCTGGGAAAATAATTCTACCGATCTATCCAATTGGCCATTTTCTAAAAATACATTATGCAATAAATTATATACCAAAACAAATGGCAATTTTAATGCTTTAAAATGGTTCATAAACGACTGTCCTAGCACGGAAACTGTCAAAGTTAATTGCAACCATATCGGAACCTCAGATTACTGCATTTGATACATAGAACAATAATTCTACCGATCTATCAAGTTGACCAATTTGTAAAAACACACATTATGCTACAAATGATATACCATATTAAAGTGCAATCATAATGCTTTAAAATGATGTCTAAATGACTATCATAGCGTTTTTAAAGCTTAAAATAGTTTCTACCGATCTATCCAATTGGCCATTTTCTAAAAAAAATATATTATGCAACAAATTATATACCAAAACAAATGGCAACTATAATGCAATAAAAAGATATATAAACGACTGCAATAACATGAAAACTATAAATGATATTTGCAACCATATCGGAGCCTTAAATTACCGCATTTCCAAACCTGTACCAATAAATATACCGATCTATCCAATTTTTGTAAAAATTCGTTATACCACAAATTGTACACCAAAATAAAGTGCAACTGTAATGCTTTAAAATGATGCATAAACGATTGTCCTGGCATGAAAACTGTCAAAGTTAATTGCAACCATATCGAAACCTCAAATCACAGTGTTTTTAAAACATATTTTAAACAAATTGACCATTTTTTGGACGAACACATTATGCCACAAATGATATACCAAATTATAGTGTAACCATAATGCTTTAAAATGATGCATAAATGACTGTCATAGCTGGTCAGGTCAGGCTTGTCAGGAAAATAATTCTACCGATCTATCCAATTGGCCATTTTCTAAAAATACATTATTATACACCAAAACAAATGGCAATTTTAATGCTTTAAAATGGTGTATAAACGACTGTCCTAGCACGAAAACTGCCAAAGTTAATTGCAACCATATGGGAACCTCAGATTACTGCGTTTATTAAACATAGAACAATAATTCTACCGATCTATCAAATTGACCAATTTGTAAAAACACACATTATGCTACATATGATATACCATATTAAAGTGCAATCATAATGCTTTAAAATGATGCCTAAATGACTGTCATAGCATGAAAACTGTCAATGTTATTTGCAGCCATATCGGAACCTTAAAATACCGCGTTTTTAAAGCTGTGAAAATAATTCTACCGATCTATCCAATTAGCCATTTTCTAAAAATATATTATGCAATAAATTATATACCAAAACAAATGGCAACTATAATGCAATAAAAAGATATATAAACGACTGCAATAACATGAAAACTATAAATGATATTTGCAACCATATCGGAGCCTTAAATTACCGCATTTCTAAACCTGTACCAATAAATACACCGATCTATCCTATTTTTGTAAAAACTCATTATGCCACAAATTATACACCAAAACAAAGTTCAACTGTAATGCTTTAAAATGATGCATAAACGATTGTCCTGGCATGAAAGCTGTCAATGTTATTTGCAACCATATGGGAACCTCAAATCACAGCGTTTTTAAACATAGAACAACAATTCTACCGATCCTTCAAATTGACCATTTTTTAGACGAACACATTATGCCACAAATGATATACCAAATTAAAGTGCAATCATAATGCTTTAAAGTGATGCATAAATGACTGTCATAGCATGAAAACTGTCAAAGTTATTCACAACCATATCGGAACTTTAAAATACCGCGTTTTTAAAGCTGTGAAAATAATTCAACCGATCTATCCAATTGGTCATTTTCTAAAAATACATTATGCAATAAATTATATACCAAAACAAATGGCAATTTTAATGCTTTAAAATGGTGCATGTCCTAGCACGAAAACTGCCAAAGTTAATTGCAACCATATCGGAACCTCAGATTACTGCGTTTATTAAACATAGAACAACAATTCTACCGATCCTTCAAATTGACCATTTTTTAGACGAACACATTATGCTACAAATGATATACCATATTAAAGTGCAATCATGATGCTTTAAAATGATTCATAAATGACAGTCGTAGCGTGAAAACTGTCAATGTTATTTGCAGCCATATCGGAACCTCAAACTACCGCCTTCTTAAACCTGGGAAAGTAATTCTACCGATCTATCCAATTGGCTATTTTCTAAAAATACATTATGCAATAAATTATATACCAAAATTTTAATGCTTTAAAATGGTGCATAAACGACTGTCCTAGCACGAAAACTGCCAAAGTTAATTGCAACCATAGCGGAACCTCAGATTACTGCGTTTATTATACATAGAACAATAATTATACCGATCTATCAAATTGAATAATTTCTAAAAATACACATTATGCTACAAATGATATACCATATTGAAGTGCAATCATAATGCTTTAAAATGTTTCAGAAATGACAGTCATAGCGTGAAAACTGTCAATGTTATTTGCAGCCATATCGGAACCTCAAACTACTGCGTTTTGAAAGCTGTCCAATCTATCCAATTGGCCATTTTCTAAAAATATATTATGCAATAAATTATATACCAAAACAAATGGCAACTATAATGCAATAAAAAGATATATAAACGACTGCAATAAGATGAAAACTATAAATGATAGCCTTAAATTACCGCATTTCCAAACCTGTACCAATAAATATACCGATCTATCCAATTTTTGTAAAAATTCATTATGCCACAAATTATACACCAAAACAAAGTGCAACTGTAATGCTTTAAAATGATGCATAAACGATTGTTCTGGCATGAAAACTGTCAAAGTTACTTGCAACCATATCGGAACCTCAAATCACAGCGTTTTTAAACATAGAACAACAATTCCACCGATCCTTCAAATTGACCATTTTTTAGACGAACACATTATGCCACAAATGATATACCAAATTAAAGTGCAATCATAATGCTTTAAAATGATGCATAAATGACTGTCATAGCATGAAAACTGTCAAAGTTATTCACAACCATATCGGAACTTCAAATTACCGCCTTTTTGAAACCTGGGAAAATAATTCTACCGATCTATCCAATTGGCCATTTTCTAAAAATACATTATGCAATAAATTATATACCAAAACAAATGGCAATTTTAATGCTTCAAAATGGTGCATAAACGACTGTCCTAGCACGAAAACTGCCAAAGTTAATTGCAACCATATCGGAACCTCAGATTACTGCGTTTAATATACATAGAGCAATAATTATACCGATCTATCAAATTGACCAATTTGTAATAACACACATTATGCTACAAATGATATTAAAGTGCAACCATAATGCTTTAAAATGATGCCTTAATGACTGTCATAGCGTGAAAACTGTCAATGTTATTTGCAGCCATATCGGAACCTTAAAATACCGCGTTTTTAAAGCTGTGAAAATAATTCTACCGATCTATCCAATTGGACATTTTCTAAAAATATATTATGCAATAAATTATATACCAAAACAAATGGCAACTATAATGCAATAAAAAGATATATAAACGACTGCAAGAACATGAAAACTATAAATGATATTTGCAACCATATCGGAGCCTTAAATTACCGCATTTCTAAACCTGTACCAATAAATATACCGATCTATCCTATTTTTGTAAAAAACTCATTATGCACAAAATTATACACCAACTGTAATGCTTTAAAATGATGCATAAACGATTGTCCTGGCATGAAAACTGTCAAAGTTATTTGCAACCATATCGGAACCCTCAAATCACAGCGTTTTTAAACATAGAACAACAATTCTACCGATCCTTCAAATTGACCATTTTTTAGACGAACACATTATGCCACAAATGATATACCAAATTAAAGTGCAATCATAATGCTTTAAAATGATGCATAAATGACTGTCATAGCATGAAAACTGTCAAAGTTATTCACAACCATATCGGAACCTTAAAATACCGCTTTTTAAAGCTGTGAAAATAATTCTACCGATCTATCCAATTGGCCATTTTCTAAAAGATATTTGCAACCATATCGGAGCCTTAAATTACCGCATTTCTAAACCTGTACCAATAAATATACCGATCTATCCTTTTTTTGTAAATTCATTATGCCACAAATTATACACCAAACCAAAGTTCAACTGTAATGCTTTAAAATGATGCATAAACGATTGTCCTGGCATGAAAACTGTCAATGTTATTTGCAACCATGAAAATGTTTCATAAATGACTGTCATAGCGTGAAAACTGTCAATGTTATTTGCAGCCATATCGGAACCTCAAACTACTGCGTTTTGAAAGCTGTCCAATCTATCCAATGGCAACTATAATGCAATAAAAAGATATATAAACGACTGCAATAACATGAAAACTATAAATGATATTTGCAACCATATCGGAGCCTTAAATTACCGCATTTCTAAACCTGTACCATTAAATATACCGATCTATCCTATTTTTGTAAAAACTCATTATGCCACAAATTATACACCAACTGTAATGCTTTAAAATGATGCATAAACGATTGCCAATAAATATACCGATCTATCCTATTTTTGTAAAAACTCAATAAAATACCCGATCTATCCTATTTTTGTAAAAAACTCATTATGCCACAAATTATACACCAACTGTAATGCTTTAAAATGATGCATAAACGATTGTCCTGGCATGGAAACTGTCAATGTTATTTGCAACCATATGGGAACCTCAATCACAGCGTTTTTTAAACATAGAACAACAATTCTACCGATCCTTCAAATTGACCATTTTTTTAGACGAACACATTATGCCACCAAATGATATTACCAAATTAAAGTGCAATCATAATGCTTTAAAATGATGCATAAATGGGCTGTCATAGCATGAAAACTGTCAAAGTTATTCACAACCATATCGGAACCTCAAACTACCGCCTTCTTAAACCTGGGAGGGGACCTTATATGGGGGGTAGGGCCAATTATGGTCCTATGTCCGCCATAATGCAGAATTATTTTTCAGACGTCAAAAAACTGACCTATGCGAAATTTTGTGCTATTTCATAAACAAAGAATTTGTGAATATTTGAAACTATTTATACAGTATTCCGGGGGGCACAGTTGTATGGGGGCTATGTGAAATCGTTGACCGATTTTGCCCATTTTCAATACCAAACATTTCTGATCAATAAAATATATTTTGGGAAAATTTCATCTCAATATCTTTTATTTTGTGGACGCTATCGTGCCAACAACAGACAGACGGACAGACGGACGGACATGGCTAGATCGTCTTAGAATCTTACGAGGTCCCAGAATATATATACTTTATGGGGTCTTAGAGCAATATTTCGATGTGTTACACACGGAATGACAAAATCAATATACCCCCCATCTTTTTTGATGGTGGGTATAAAAATGTATATTGTATATTGAAATATAAAATTTGTTTAAATGAGCCAGACCAAAATAAATCATTAGCATGATAAAAATATGAAGGTAGTGTCATTCCGCTCTCACAAAAAAAATTTTTGAAGTTTGCTGGTATTTTCTGAAATTTGTTTTTTGTAAACATAAAAAAGTCGTTGCCACATGCGTTAAAGGGGAAACAGTTTTAAGGCTTTTGTATTTTTTATGTGTAATTTAAAGATATCAAATTAGTGTATAAGATTTTCTCTTTCCGTTTGTAACACATGGAGTGATTCATCTAAAACCCACAAAAGTATAAATTGGCAATTTCGTGTCAAGTGGCCCAATTTTTAAAATCGATGTCTTACGATTTGGATGAAATTTTCACCAAGGTTAGTGCTATTAAATAGTAGGCCAGACACACATTCTCAACTCTATCGATCAAGAACTGCCGGTCTTAGAGGGAGTTGGACATTTTGGTCATACAGGGTTTTATTCAAATGACCAACAGAGCTGAAAATTTGTGTCTGGCCTATCCGATAGTACTAACCTTGACTCGAAATTGCCCGATGTATGCAATGGGTCCTTACAAGATTCTAATACTGTCATGTCCGTATGTCTGTGGACCATGTTGTTATAAAACAAACTACTAAACGGATCATGTACTATATGAATATATGTACTATAGCGGCTTCGGTCGATAGTAGCTGACCCTTAAAACTGGTAATTACAAAAAATTCTGTGAGAAATTATTTTATATTTGACTTTTCAATAAACAATATATGTAGTATTTTTGGAATGAGTATGGTAGCTCGATTTTATAAAATACCAGCAAACGTCAGAAGGTTAATATGGCGACAAAAAGAGAGAATGACACTACCTTGATATTTTTACCATGATCATTAGTTTAGTAAAATAATAGAATATTGTACAACTGCTTTAAAAAAGATAACAACGTGGTTTTGTTCTATTAAATTTAATATTTTTCCACATTTTAGAAGAATTCTATTAATAACAAAAATATCCCACCATGTTAAAGAAAATCAAAGTCTTTCTTTTCTATGGCCTTGTGAAAGTTTTTACACATTTGCTTTAATTATCCTTAAATAAACTTTTTAACTAAAACTTTATTTAAACAGTTTTATAATTTGATTTTTATATTAGTAATACTCTTTCAGTACTATGCTGTTAATATTAAATTATAATCTAATTAGTAGCCCAAACTCACAAATTTTAAATTTACTTAATATTCAATATTAATTCCATTATTGTTTCAAGTTAACTAAAATTAAAACTTTTTCTTTTAACAAAACTGAAGTAAGAAAAAGTGCTCTGTTCAGCAGAGCCAAATCGTAAATACCATACATCTAATTGCTACATATATATTGATCAAATATGTTTAACGTTTTTTAATGTTATGTAAAAAAAATAACTAAAATTAAAATGCTTTGGATCTCATTCATAAACATTTATCAAAGAGCTATACAAAATTTGTTTTATAAAGTATAGATAAATGTTGATGAATAAATCAGTTTAAATTTATATTTGGTATGTAGGAACCAATTTTCAATAGAATAATATTTAAGCAAAATTTTATATTAACATTGTTATTTTTTAATGTTATCAGAGTTTTTTCACTTTTTAAAAATTATCTGTTAATACGTACTAATGGAACAGTCCGATTTATTTTTAATTTTATTACTTTTTCATGTATTAAGTTGAGATTGTTTTTACTTATCTATATATTTTATCAGAATATATCAATTTTTGCTGCTATTTAAATTTTCTTTAACAATTTTGAACAAAAAAAAAATCTTTTGTTTCACTTAAGAGGAAAATAATTTCCACGAATACTGAAAACTATGTTTTTATACCCACTATCAAAAAATGGGGGTATATTGATTTTTTTATTCCGTGTGTAACACATCGAAATATTGCTCTAAGACCCCATAAAGTATATATATTCTGGGACCTCGTAAAATTCTAAGACGATCTAGCTATGTCCGTCCGTCCGTCTGTCTGTTGTTGGCACGATAGCATCCACAAAATAGGAGATATTGAGATGAAATTTTCCCAAAATATATTTTATTGATCAGAAATGTTGGTATTGCAAACGGGCAAAATCAGTCAACGATTTCACATAGCCCCCATACAAATGTACCCCCGGAATATTGTATAAATGGATCACAAATTCGTTGTTTTTGAAGCAAATACCACAAAATTTCGCACAGATCAGTTTTTTGACATCCGCAAAATAATTCTGCATTATGGCAGACATAGGACCATAATTAGCCCTATCCCCCATATAAGGTCCCCTTTAGAAAACGACTAAATAGCTGATTACTGGCTTAAAACTGGGAAAATAGCGATGAAATTCGACACATAAGTTTCATGCAAGCTAATATCTCTCAACCAAATTTTATGTATATCGGTCCATAATTGACCCTACCCCTCATATAACGTCCCCTTCAGAAAATGACTTTAAAGCTTATTACTCGCTTAAAAATGCAAGTACAGCGATGAAATTTGACATAAAAAGTTTCATACTAGCCAAAAAATCCATAATTGACCCTACCCCTCATATAAAGTCCCTTCCATAAAATTACTTTAACGCTCATTACTATCTTAAAAATACGACTATGGCGATGAATTTTAACAGAAGTAAGTTTCATACTAGCCAAAACGTCTCCACTAAATTTTATTTGGATCGGTCCCTAATTGACCTTACCCCCCATATAAGGACCTCTTCAGAAAATAACCTTAACGCTCATTACTGGCTTAAACAAACGAGTATAGCGATTAAATTTGACATAAGTAAATATCTTACTAGCCAGAAAACTCTTTATTAAATTTTATGTGTATCGGTCTATAATTGACCCTACCCCTTATATAAGGTCCCCTTCATAAAATTATTTTATACTTTGACGTTAATTATGGGCGTAAAAGTACGAATATAGCGAAGAAATTTGACATAAGTATGTATCTTAGGAACCAAAACCTTTCCACCAAATTTTATGTGGATCATTAATATCGATATATAATAATAAAATATTCAAAATATCAAAGCTCATTTATATGGCAGTGATTTGATGGTGGGTATAAAAGATTCGGCATATAGCACTCGTACTTGTTTTATTTTTATATGCATCCAGTAGCTTAGTAATGAATGTTGTTGTTTGCCAGTCCGGTGTTCGTGAGTTGGGTGTATTTTTTTTTTTTTTTTTTGGATTTCATGTAACATATGTATACATCCCTTTCAAACTATCTAGCTAACTAGCTTTTAAGTTACTAAGTAAAAGTTGTTTCTTAACAAAATAAAACTTCTTAGAGATTTATTATTCTACATGTTTGTAAAAACATTTAAAAAGTAATATTTTTAATTTTACTAGTATTATTCAGAGTTGGGGGTAGTGCACTAAATTTCCAGTTTCCACTAAAAGTTAGTGATAGTGCAAAAATTTTCACTATCACTAATAGCTATTTAGTGGTGAGTTGAAAAATAACAGCCTCACTAAGCAATAGTGGTAAAAGAAAAATTTTCACTAAAATTAATTTAGTGATAGTGAGAAACCTTTTTTTTACAGCTTAGTGCAATTTTTTTTCTCCACTAACAGGATAGTGGAAAAATATAATCATTCACTAATGTTAATGGGACTCAAAAATATATCATTATATTGAATTATTTTATAATTTTTTATTTTTATTATTTATTAAATTAATTAAGACTAATATTAAAGTAGTAATAAAAAAACATAAGAAAATAGTTATACAAAAAAATAAGGAAGTTTCATAAATATATTAATATAAGAAATTAAATTAAACACATATTGGTACATAAATCTTTAGCAATTATTATTTGCCTTCAATAAAACTAATTTTTCGAAATTAGTTTTGTTTGTTTGAAATATTTTTATAAACACTATTTTTTTTAAGATTTTAGTGCATATAATATAATTAAAGCATTCATGTAGTGACTGTTAAAAATTTGCACTATTTTATTGTAGTGCAAAATTTTCACTACCACTAATGGTTAGTGGTAGTGGAAAAATTTTACACTACCACTAATTTTTTTAGTGGTAGTTAAAACATGTTTCACTACCACTAATTTTTTTAGTGGTAGTTACGATATGTTTCACTACCACTATAGTGATGAAAAATAGTGGAAAATCAAAATGTTGTCACTATAGTGGGATTTAGTGAAAACCTTAGTGTACTAAATATTTAGTGCACTACCCCCAACTCTGGTATTATTTAACTAGAATAAAGTTCAAAAAATTAAAGTTGTTGTAAACGGTGCGTATGACAAATATTTTAACAAGTATACGTAATGTTGTACTATTGGATATAAGATTTCTTTAATAAACATAACGTACTAGGAAATATAAAACTAGCACCATGAGTTTAAGTTTAGATGAAACCTTTCCAATTTTAAAATAATGTAAAATAAAATAAGAAATAATGCTATATTCGGCTATGCCGAATATTGTACATCTTTCACCGTAGTGCATTAAAAATATATTTAATTTTATAAAATTTCTATATATTTTAATTTTCCGAATATATCATTATTTTACCATTAGCAAAACAAGACGGAATAAAACACATACAAAAAACAGAAATGAAACCAAACTAATAGACCAAAGAATAATAAGAACATGGGGCTTGTCAGTTGGTACCTAAAGGAATTGTCAATCAGTATCTAACTCTAAGAATGTATTGGTAGAATTTTTCGCTTTCATCACACTTTTCAAATCGTACATAAAAATTTTATGAAAAATAAATTACATTTAAATTTCTACTGTCTTATATTTTTCAATATATTTTAGCCATATCTGATCAGTAAACATTAAATTAATATATTTTTCGGATTTAAATATATTTTCAAATTTTTCATATTATTCAAAATAATTTTTTCAGTTTCAATACCAAAATTTACAACTTTGTTTCTTTAGTTTTAATTTCAACCAGGAGGCACTAAGTAAGGTGAAATCGTTAAGGCAGCTGATTTTTATTTGTTTATTTAAAAAGTGCTTGGGTTCCGACAAAAAAAATTATTTATTTTTAATCTAAAAAAAATTATATTTGTGTTTTCAAAGCAAAAAAAAATTAAATTTAAAATTATGAATTAAAATGTTCATAAAAAGTTTTCAACTAAGTAAATTCAGATGAAGAAGCTTCAAAACATTGTCCTGCTGCAGATACAAGCTAAATGTAACGACGGTTTTTTAGGCAATATTGTGAAAAAAACTTTTGTTTCACTTAAGAGGAAAATAATTTCCACGAATACTGAAAACTATGTTTTTATAACCACCATCAAAAAAGATAGGGGGTATATTGATTTTGTCATTCCGTGTTTAACATATCGAAATATTGCTCTAAGACCCCATAAAGTATATATATTCTGGGACCTCGTAAGATTCTAAGATGATCTAGCTATGTGAAATACACAAGAACTATTTCTTTCCAATGTTTATTATTTTTCAATTTTAGAAATTTCATTTTGACAAAACCCAACTCTAGAGAACAAAAAATTATTGTGTTTGTTGCCTTACTTATTACATCATGATTTCAACATAAAAAATTAAAAAAATATTTTTTAGTTTGTGAAAAATAAGAATATTTTGGATTGTTAAGTGCAACAAAATTGTGTAAAAAAATTAATAAATCTTATGTGTTTGTGAAAAAATTTCCAGCAAGACCTATTATTCCGGTATTTTCGCGATATAGTTTTGAAGCATTACGAGAGACTTCAGTTCTCACAAGTGTGTTGAATATACACAGAACTCGTCTGTGAAGAGAGGAAAATGTTATTGTTGTAAAACAATGTCATAGCCCAATTTCTTATTATTCTTTGCAACAGACATCCAAACATAGAAAACGAATTTTTGTAATTTTGAGCTTATCGCTAAACAAATATGTAAACTTTTTATACAGTATTTTTGTTCGTCTAAACGACTTTTAGTTAATAATTATTATTGGCATATAAACTCCGAAATAATCTAAAAAATGTTAAAATGTACCAAGCAATATGTCAAAAAATTTTTTAAATAAGTTTCTGTATGACCTAAAAATTACGACAGTTTTGAAATATATTTCGAAATAAATATATTAACCCACTTAAAATAATTTTTCAAACTATATTGAATTCAGTATTTTTAATAGCTTTTAGGGAACTAATGACCATTCGAAGAAATCCTTCTCCATTAAAACGTGAAATTCTCAAAAAGGCTGTTCCTCTGGACGCTCTAGTGTATATACATAATAAGTACTCGTTTACGTAAGGACATTGGAAAATCTAAATTAAATTATAAACGTTAATATTTTTAAAAATTATTAATTTTATTGCGAGTGGTACAAAAAATCCTATAACGGATTCGGTTCTCATATTTTCATATCACTTTCATTCTATTTTATTGAAAATAAACAAGTTATTTGTAAACAATCAGTTACTTTTAGTAATTCAAATATTAGCGATTTTATCACATTTTCTAATTCAACAAAAGAGTAATTAAATATTTTAAATTTGTTATAATTGCAAGATTTTATTATCACTACAAATGTCATTCTATAATATTTTATAGTGCCTTTAAATATGCTTTAGAGATATTTAATTATTTACATGTATCTGAGGGAATTAAGTTACGTGTATTGTTGTTCAAATCTGTTTATATTTTTGTGTCGGTATAATTAAAATACAACTGACACGTTATTCGTTTCCGTTGCCAATATTCGCTTTATATAAATATATAAAAATGGTGCTCTTTTAAATAATTACGGAATAAATAAAATATAACAAATTAATCTAAATATGTACATTTAGTTATCTTTATGAAACTCATTTACTTCTTTGTGTTTTGCACAATCTTCCACACAACATTTGCGGGTTTACACAACATTTTGTGAAACTTATCTGACGTTAAACAAGGTGTAGGTGTATAAGCTTAATCAACATTATTTAAATTAAACAAGTATGAATTTATAGTCGGACATTGCCGACCATATGATACCCTACACCAGTCAGTATGTTAAAATTTTGAATTATTTTTAAATAAAGTATTTAACTTGTTTTATTGTGGAAGATTTTTACTTATTGTTGACAAAAAAGAGAGATTTTCTACAAGAGGGCTCATAGGAGAGAAGGGGTAAATATGGGCCTATCCTTATAAATTTTGATAGATGAATTTACGTCTACTACAAAGTCATTTATGTAGATTTTAATCGTTTTATAAGTAATTATAAGTTAATTTTGACCTTCAAGTCTTTTTCTGAAGGGGAGTCTGTATGGAGGCTAAGGTCAAATGAGGCCCGATCACAATAAAATTTAGTATTAACAATTATTGTTCTATAAAACTAATTTTTGCTGATTTTCGTTGACATTATAAAACTTTTAACGTACTTATGAGCCTAAAGGCTCGATTCGGGGGTACGGTTGTATGGGTGCTAGAAGAAATAAAGGACCGTTTTCAATCATTTTCAATAGCGATCGTCCTTGAACCAAAAAAGAGTATGTGCCAAATTTAATCAAATTATCTTGAAAATTGACACATGTAGCGTGCGCACAGGGTTTACATGGACACACAGACGGACGGACGGACATAGCTAAATCGACTCAGAAAGTGATTCTGAGGCGATTGGTATATTTTAAGGTGGGTCTAGGACCAATATTTTTAGGTGTTACAAACTTCAGCACAAACGCATAATACCCTCCCCACTATAGTGGTGTAGGGTATAAAAAGTGTATTACGTATAACAAAGTAAGTATAAATTTATTAACTTTTTATAACTATATATTGCATACATTTTTTTTCTAGCAGTTCAATCATATTTTTCATTTCTTTATTATATATGCAAATATATATTTGTTTTATTAGTGATTGAATAAAAAGTTATATTTATTGTGAGTTTTTTCTACATTACAATTGCTGTGATAAAAAGTTTTACATAAGTATAAAAAATCTTGTTATTTTAATTAAATTTTTTTCAATTTAAAATAAAAAATGACAACATCAAGAAATTCGCAATTAACGTTTACAATTACAATTTACAATTAAAACAAGTGTTGAACTATAGTCGAACATCCACAATCATATTATTTCATTTACCAAATAACAATACAAAAATACTTAATTATTCATAAACAACAATATTGCAAGTGATACAGGCCGCCAAATTTTTAACCCAGAAACCAATATGCACTTTTATAATGGGTCGTTCAGTGATAAATTTTTCTCTATCACATCTGTGATAGGGAGATTAAATTTTCCCAGAAACATTATTTTTTATTCAGAAATTTTTGGTATAGAAAATGAGCAAAATCAGTTAATGATTTCAATACGCATAAGTCAGATTTTTTACTTGACCCTACCTACCCTACCATATAAGGCCCCTTTTAAATAAATAAACTAGTTAGCTAGTTAGTTATATACATCAAATCAGAAGAAATACACCTAGGTCTCTATCGGGCCTGTTGTGTGTTCCTTAACAAGTGTCTCAGGTGCGAATCGAACTCACCACCTCGGGTGTAGCAGACTAGAACGCTAACCACTAACCTATTGGTCATAAGTCCCATATAATTTCCACTTCCGAAAATCACTTAAACGTACATAGTTCATTGATTATTTTGATAAAATTTGAACCAAAAATGTTTTCAAAGTATAAGAATCAGATATAAGATTCTGAAAATTATTTAAACGACAATATTTCATTAAATTTCAAACTTATCAGGATAAAATTCGACTTACAAATCCCTTGTGTACATTGAAAGTAATCTACCATATTTTTTATCGATCGGTCCATTACTAGTCATAGCTGCCATATAAGGTCTACTTCCGAAAATCATTTAAACGCACATTGTCTCTATTTAGTAAAGCAATTGAGATTAAATTTGATTTGAATTTTTTATGTATGCAGATAAAAAATTATACGAAATTGTTTCCATTTGGCCCATAATGGACCATTATGGGCCAAACGTAAATTGACAATCAAGCTTTCTGTATAATATTTGACAAATGCGTATTACTGAAAATCATTGAATGCCACATAATTCACTCTTAAATTATAATATTTCTATAAAATTCGACATGGGTATGATCTGTGTACAGATAGATCATTCTTTCTGACCTAATATTTATTTATTTATTTACTTATTTATTTATTTATTTATTTATTTATTTATTTATTTATTTATTTTTTTATTTAACTTAAAATAATTTTTTCTGAAAAATTTATTTTAATAAAAAGAAGCTTGCTGATGGAGGATTCGATACAGCCGAATGCAGCACTCTCATTTGTTTTGTTTTGGTAATGACGAAATAAATAATAAAGACATTGTCGAAGACATATGTATATATAGATTTTTTAGAGGTCACGTCATTTTCGTAAAATAACTCTGATTCTAATGGCTTATTACGGAATAAATATTATATTTATTTCTATAAATTATTTTATTTTATTATTTATTCTCTTCATAACTATGGTATGATGAGTTGTGATAAACTCACAAATAGTCTTACCAAATTTATATATGCATGTTTAAATACTTACATATATATTGAAATCTTCGTTGTATTTTAAAGTTTTTATACCCACCATCAAAAATGATGGGGGGTATATTGTTTTTGTCATTCCGTTTGTAACACATTGAAATATTCGTCTAAGACCCATAAAAGTATATATATTCTGGGTCCTTTTTAGATTCTAAGACGATCTAGCCATGTCCGTCCGTCTGTCTGTTGAAAACACAATAGAGTCCAAACGGAAGAAGCTAGCGAGCTGAAATTTTGCAAAGTTACTTACAGTTGATGCAGTTTGTTTGGTATTGAAAATGGGCAATATCGGTCGACGATTTCGCCTAGCCCCCATATAAGGCCCCCTTTAAAAAATGACATTATCGCCCATAACTGGCTAAGAGAAGCATCAAAAGCAGTGAAATTCGGCACAATCATGTTTTACGGGAACATAAATTTCTTCGTAGAATTTTTTAAGGATTGGTCCATAATTGACCCTACCCCCCATACAAAGTCCCCTTCAGAAAATGACTTTATTGCCCATAACTGACTAACAAAAGCATCAATATATTTACGGACATAAATCTCTCCGAAAAATTCTATAAGGATCGGTCCATAATTGACCCTAACCCCCATATAAAGTCCCCTTCAGAAAATTACTTTTTTATAAGGATCGATCCTTACTGAAAGTGAGAATATCGGTTCACGTTTTCGCCTAGCCCTTTTATAAGGCCCCCTGTAGAAAATAACTTTATCGCTAAGAATTGTATCAATAGCGGTGAAATTCAACATAAACATGTTTAATAAGAACTTAAATCTCTTTTTTTTAAGGATAGTCCAATTATTTGTGCTACCCTCCCATATAAGGTCCCCTTGACTTTAATGCTCATATCTGCTCATAGCATATATATAAAGCAATAAAATTCGACATAAAAATTTTTATAGGAACTAAAATCATTTTCTTGAATTTAATGAGGATGGTCCATAATTGACTTTACCAAGGTCCTGAAAATGACTTTAAGACTTATTACTGACTCAAAAATGTGTGTACATTAGTAAAATTCTACATAAACATGAATGATTTGATGGTGGGTATATAAGATTCGGCATGGCCGAATATAACACTCTTACTTTTTAAATTTCTTTTTACGGCATTTTTTCTGTTTCATATAGCAGAATGGTTTATTAATATTTCACAATAAGAGAATTTCTCAACAGGCCATGGTTAATATACAGATAATACAAACATTTGTATGTATGTATTTTGTATACATAAAGATATACAACAAAATAATATAACTTAAATATCCGCATCATACTTTAAGCTGAGAGTCATAGACGAGGCTGATATAATGAACCAAGTTATATTGCACAAAACATTTATATTCAGCAAAAACTCGAAAATGACTCATACTTACCCAACCACTTACTTTTCAATGACTACTACACACCGTCAGCAACGCCTTTAAGTACTCCTTTTCTTGGGTTAAACAATGGAATGGTAACTATTAACCTCAAATTTCAATCAACGTGTTAAATTAATGAGTTCAACTGCAAACGAATAATAAGGATAAGAGGTTTTTAACTATTAATATAAGTTTTTTTTTGCTGGATCGATATCCATACACAATACTTAAGCAGTTAAAAACTTTTATTTTTTATAAAAAGAAAGAAAATTGTTCTCCAACTAGGAGGTCCCTAGATTATGTAGGCCAACAATCGAATTATATACCTTAAAAAAAACGAATAGTAGACGAATAGTTGATTACAATTGTCCGGTTGGTGTCTAACGATTTTTTTTTTCATTTTGTCGGACGGTGTTGTAATGAAACAAAACTATGGGACAAAGTGAACTTTAGTTAATGAATTACTTTCAACATTTTACGCGACTAATTATAAATAATAATGAAGTCCATTATATATGTGGTCATTATTGGCATCATTATATTAAGTAAAATGGCAGTTATATCATCACCAGCGGCTTACTAAGAGTATAGCACAAACAACAATAAAAGTACCAGCATCAAACTGTTAAACAAAAGTTGCCTATTGTTGCGAAAAAAAACATATTTTAATGGAAAAAGTTATAAGTAGATATTAACATTCAAACACCAGTCAACAAGCAAACAAAAATACCCTCATATATCCTAGAGACATCCTAGGCTTCTAGAAAATACTGATTCTATTATAAACATGCGCCAAAAATCTGCAAAAACTGAAGCAATCCTGGCATGTGTTAAATAAAAATGCACATATTTAGGTTGACCTTTTTCATCTGTTATTGTTGTTTTCCGTATATTAATTTTCAGTATAAGCCATATGTATAATACATATATATTTTTAAATAAAAACCCTCAATTACAAGCACACACCTACGTTCTTCAAACAAGAGTCACTCTGCAATAACTATCACTCGCACGAATGTTACTTTCATATTTATACACTTATTCACCTTTAAATTAAAGTAAAGGAAAGACAATATTGGTGACATGTTGTGGACCTAACCGACAGTGACAGCAGGAATACTTGTAAAACCAATAATAACAAAAACAACTTGCCGAAACTTATATTCCCACCATCAAATCATTTTCGAAAAGTATTGCATTCTTTTAAATAAACTTTAATATTTTTAAATCGATGCTTTTGTTATTATCGAAACAACTAAATTAATTTTCTGAAGGAAGTATAGTCAAATTACAAGTCACAAAATTTTTTAGAGATATTTTGGATCTTTGAAAAATTGTTGATATCGAATTTCATCGCTTTACTCGTAATTAATTTTCTGAAAAGGACATAAAACATAAAATTATTTTCCAGAAATAAAACTTATTCCTGGGAAATAATATTTTGAAACCAGTAATGAGCGTTAAAGTAATTTTATGAAGGGGACCTTATATGGGGGTAGGCTCAATTATGTACCGAATTTGGTGGAGAGTTATTGGCTCGCATGAAACTTATGTGTATCGAATTTAATCGCTATATTCCCATTTTTAAGCCAGTAATCAGCCCATGTCCGCCATGATATAGAATTTTATTTCAGACGTTAAAAAAACTGACCTATGCGAAATTTTGTGGTATTTGCTTCATAAACAGCGAATTTGTGAATATTTGAAGCTCTTTATACAATATTTCGGGGGGTACATTTGTATGGGTGCTATGTTTTGACCGATTTTGCCCATTTGCAATACCAAACATTTCTGATCAATAAAATATATTTTGGGACAAATTTCATCTCAATATCTCTTATTTTGTGGACGCTATTGTGCCAACAACAGACAGGCGGACGGACATAGCTAGATCGTCTTAGAATCTTACGAGGTCCCAGAATATATGTACTTTATGGGGACTTTGAGCAATATTTCGATGTGTTACACACGGAATGACAAAATCAATATACCCCCCATCTTTTTTGATGCTGGGTATAAAAAAAATCTATTAACTGCATCAGACTTAATTTCTAGAAAATTAAAATTATACCAATAACATAAATGGGACAATTGTGTGAACCTTTGCTTGTTTCCGTACGTGTTTGTCTTTATAAAATACATTCAATCTTTTGAACTTAATTATGCGCTAAAGTACATATAATACTAGTAAGAATACTGATGAATATTGCCTCCAAACGTCACCGCATTATAAAGTTTTTTGTTTCCAGTTTAATGGTTTCTGTTTTGTTTTTCTTTTATCCTTAGTTTAATGGTTTCCTTGTATCTTTCCTTTTTTGCTTCCATTTTTGAGCTATCCTCTTTTTCGGCTGTTCTTAAACATAAACATTATTAAGTTGTAATAAAATTTATGGTCCATTTCACGTTTTTCATGAGTAAAAAGCACTTAGGGATGAAAAAAATCGTTATTTGGAATAAATTGAATGAATATTACAATTTTAAAATTTAATTTAATTTGATTTTTACCGAAAAAAAAAGAAGTTATAACAAAACGTGGAACATTGACACTTTTAAAATAGTAATTAAAATGAATATTTATTTAACATTTATAAAAAAACACACTTTCCAGGTCTTGTTCCTAACCTTGGTGTATGTTGCAATTTTATCTCGGTCCAACTTAATATATATGATTTAACCAATTTTCATTCAAATTACTCCCTATATAAGTACACCCTTTCATCATTTCGTTGTTGTTTTTGTTAATGATAACAAACATGAAAAAAATCCTTTATATGCCGATTGTAAATTCCTTACTTTACATATTTATACTCTGTTTTTACCTTAATTTCTTATTATAGAGTATAATTTTGGCTGAAAAAAAGGAAATTCAATTAAAAATAACTAAGGAACGAAGTTTAATCATATAATCTTAAAACTGTTATATAAACCTGTCGAAAAATTTAATCAAGATTTCCTTTCAACAACTGGCCACAACAAATTCACGCTGTCTTATGTGATTATATGTTAATAAAGACGTGAAAATTTTTAAAAATTTAACGAAATTTTAAACTACTTTTATTTATAATTGATAAATATGCATGATAGTGTAAACACAATGTTTTTTTCTGTTTAAGGTATGTGAAAACATAAACCTTAGGATGTCCCGTAGAGCACTGAAAGAATACTTCTCAAACGATGCGTATTAATGTACTAAATACTATTAAAATAAAAAACAATTTTCCCTACCAGCGATTGAAAGTATTTATCTCAGTACAATATGCTGAATTTGATTTTTACAATCCTTTCGAAATGGGATTAAAAAATTCCGTAATTTTAAGCTTATTGTGGGAAAAAGTTATTAAATTTTTTAACACTATTCCTAACCCGCAAAATAACTTTTAGTAAATTATAAGGGTTGTATAAATTTGAAAATAATACTAAAAATTCTAAAATGGACTAAACCAAATACTAAACTATATTTTTGACATATATAAACTATATAAACTAAAAATTTTTACAATCGACCCCTATTTCGATTAAAAGCGGATGTACTATTCAAACCTATAAAAAAATTTTGTGGACCAAAAATACTTTACAAAAATTGTAAAATTATTTCTTTTCTTAATCAGCTCAAAATAACAGAATTTTTGAGAACCTTTTCAAAATAATTGAAAATATTTTATTTTTCTCAAATTATACTGAGGTCATTTAAATCGATAGTTGAGTATTGAGGACCATTTGGAAATTTTTTTTATCTTTTTCTCATGATCAATACATTAATTCGCTTCGATCTATAGGTATTCCTACATGAAATGCTTAAAAAGGCATGAAAGAGTTGGTAATATTATCACAAAATCATTCCATAACAAGTAAGAGTGTTATATTAGGCTGTGTCGAATATTATATACGGTAAAAGGAATACTCCCCTATAAACATCAGGGTGATATTTAGAATATGGTTTAGTGAATTATGAACAAATGATGAAATTATTTTTGTATAGAACTTGTTGATGTCAAATTTTATCGCAATACTCGTATTTTTAATAAGGAAACTTTTTTTGTAACAACCAAAATTATTTTTTGAAGAAAAGGGGCTAGGGTCAGTTATAGAACAATCCTCATTAAATTCGGAAGGTTCAATTATGGACCGATCCACATACAATTTGGTAAAGATTTTATTTCTATATTCGTATTTTTTAGCAAGTAATAAGCGTAATATAAAGTAATATTTTTGAAGCGTTAAAGTCATTTTCAGAAAGGGACATAATATGGGAAGTAGGATCATTTATGAGCCGATCCTAAAAAACTTACAAAGAGGTTTTGGTTCGATTTTCATCGCTATTCTCGCATTTTAGGGCTGGTAATCAGTGTTAAAGTCATTTTCTGAAGCGGACCTTATATGGGGGTAGGGTCAATTATGTACTGAACCTCAAAAACTTTGGTAAAAGATTTTGACTCATATCAAACATATTTCTGTCGAATTTCATCGCTATACTCGTGCTTTTAAAGCAGTTATTCTCGTAAAAGCTGTATTTTAGGGCTAATTGTATGAGGGCTATACGAAAAGGTGGACCGATATTGCTCATATTCAATACTAAACAATCCTTAGCAATAGGGAATATTTATGCAAAATTTCAACTGTCTAGCTCTTCGTTTGTGGTCCCTATCGTGATTTCAACAGACAGACGGACGGACACGGCTGGATCGTCTTAGAATTTAAAATTTCGATGTGTTACAAACGGAATGACAAAATCAAACGGAATGACAAATTGGTAGGTATAAAAATATGCGCAATAAACCCTTATTATCAATCGTTTAATAAGGGTTTATTGCGACATTTTTATGAATACGGGTGTAAATATTCAAGTTTGCTTTTAGTTTTTTTTTTATATTTTAATTTCACTTTCTTTAAAAATGATTATGAGCCAATATACATACCTCTATAGTGTGGATGCATATTACGTCTTTGTGCTGATGTTTGTAGCAACCAAATTTATACCACTTTGTAAGTTGATTTAGCTGCGGACTGGTGCCTGTCCCTTAGTCTATATATTCATACAAACCTTGGGTATAGACTACAGGTAGTAATTTTAACAAACATTTTATAAAATTCTTTATAAATATTTTAAATGTTAACATAAATCGCTCTGCCAAAATATGTAAGTGTAGTGTATGACATTGACATTCGTTCTCAAATGTAAATTTTGACTAACAAACATTCTGTTAAACATATAGCACAAATCTATCTATAAGGATTTGGAAATTTTTTTATTGTATTGGCATTGCGTAAAAAGGATAAACTTAATAATCTTTAACGAAAAGTATATAGTTCTTTTAGGAAAACCGTTCTGTTTATTTTTACATTTTATTTGTTTTTGATTAATTGTAAATTGTTATTTAGTTATACACATATTTCGAAAAATTCTTAAAGTAGAAAACATCAAAACAACTAATTTTTATGCTACCTTATTCATAAACATTTATCAAAGCTTTATAAAACAATTTTTTATACAAAATTCGTTCTATAAAGCTTTGATCAATCGATCCTTAAATAACACAATTAATGATTTTTTTATTACAAAGCAAAATTAAGAAAAGTAATTATATAGAAAATACGACTATCAAATACTAATATACAATTGTACAATTGTATGAGGGAATATAATTTACAAGCTCACTAAAGAAGTATTTGGAATATTTGTTAAGTGGTCCTCTGCGCTTATAAATCATGATATTAAAATCAACAATTTCTTTCAAATCGGCAATTTTAATAGTACCCATATTTTGTATATTAATCCGATACTGACACAATGTTTAATGGTCGGTCAATAATAATACATTAACGGTGAATAAGCCGCACTTTAAAAATTCATCTTAGCTCTTTGATATTCATTACTTTGTAGTGTATCATATAGTCGACTTTACCGACTTTGTATTTCTTTGATTTATTTTTTAAGCTTATTGTTTATTTTTTTTTTTTTTTTTTTTTTTTGAACCTAAAATGTTTTGAACCCCTTTTCATCTGTTTGGTTAAAAGTGTTAGCAATGAAAGAAAAACAATGAAAATTATTGTATTTGTGTAGCTTAGGACAAATAAGCGATTATATAAAATATAACCAGGAGTATAAATGTAA
Source organism: Lucilia cuprina (assembly GCF_022045245.1). Taxonomy (NCBI): domain Eukaryota; kingdom Metazoa; phylum Arthropoda; class Insecta; order Diptera; family Calliphoridae; genus Lucilia; species Lucilia cuprina. Next base: position 26,639,510 of record NC_060951.1, read on the forward strand.
TGAAGAATTTACTGAAAGCATTGCTGTCAGCAAACAATCATTCAGTGCCTTCAACATCATCACCATAATTCTCATTTATTAACCAAAACCACATTTATAACAATTAGAACTGAAATTGTTGTTTTATTTTGTTTCAGTCTGCATTGCTGTTGTTATTTTAAATAAAATAAACTTAAGACAAGTCAAAAACAGCAGACACTGAAATACGTTCAACCACTTTTTAAAGCAACAGCTACAATGGTTATAAAAATATACTCATATACACACTTTTTCCATTCAGGCCTTTGATATTTCGAAATCATGTTTTTCACTTTTTAAATTTTAATTTAAATCTTTTTTACTCGTACTCGTTATTGAATCTTTAGTTATAAATCAAGTCAACGAAAATAAAGAAATCATTCAGTACTTAGAGAAGTTAATGTTGCAAATCAAAGAACGCGTACCTTTTCTCATCTGCCTTGTAAGACGTTGAATCATTAAATGTTGTTTAGCTACATTTATAAAAAAGCTTGTTCTTATACATATTATGTATTTATGTAAATTTTGAAAAAATATGTTATGAAAAATAAAACATATTTAAATGTTATTTCAATGTATCTTCACCTTTAAGGTTAACTCTCATTCCCCAAATACAAACAAACATAAAACCCATTAAATTTGGATGGAGTTAAGGGACTAAAGAAGACAATGGTTAAAGTGAGTTTACAATGTAGAACAAAAAGCTGACTTCAGTAGACAGGATATAATTTTTAAAATCTAACACTAATTAAGGTGTATCCTTTATAACAGGTCTTTATTCAATTTTAATTAGATCTTGCCATGTCCGTCTGTATGTTGAAATCGCGAAAGGGAGCACACGGGAGGAGTTAGATAGTTAAAATTTCGCATAAATATTCTATATTGCTAAGGTTTGTTTGCTATATAAAATTGGCAATATGGCTCCACTCTTTCGGATAGCCTCCATACAAGTGGACCTCCAAAAACAGCTTTAACGAGCTTTACTGCTCTAAAACCTCGAGTATAGCGATAAGTTTCATATGAGCCAGTGTCGTTCTACCAAATATTTTGAGGATCGCCTTATATAAGGTCCCCTTCAAAAAATGACTTTAATACTCATTACTGACTAAAGAATATAAATATAGCAATAAAATTCGGTACAAGTAAGTTTCTTGTGAACCAAACCCTGATTACCAATTTTTTTTTAATCGGCCCATAAATAACCGTACCCCCATAATAATAACATTTTTCACCACTTCAAAAGTAGCACTCAGCGATTTTTTTACCTTCTTCGGAAGTGATGTTTATTGACATCCAAAGAAGCGAAAACAATATTTTTTTCAATTAAATATATATATATTTAAATTCTACTTCTTTTACGCTTCTTATTTTATACTGTCAGAATCAATAGATGTCAAAAATACCTTGAACACTTTTATCTGAAAAAATAATATTGAAATCTTAAATAGATATTAAAGGATACAAATTAGAGAATTCCAACTTTTTATTATTTTTTGTTAGCGGCACGTGTTATGATATTTCTTCATATATCATATATTAACACTTACATTCCTGCAATTTTTATTATAACAAAAATGAAAAGAAAACAACAAAGCTTGTTAAACAAACAGTTTTGTAACATTTTACAATTTACAAACAAGCAGTATCTAAGCAACTTTGAACATTAATTTCTGATAAAATTAAACAAAATTCCCACGATTTTGCCTAAGGCTTAAAAACATAATAATATTAAACTATTGGATTAAAATATAATAAAAACTGTTTTTGTCTGATTAAAAAGCGTTGCATGTATAGATTTTAAATTAAATCACTATTGAATGTTTAACATTTGTTTAATTGGATTAAAATTTCAAACAATTTGTTTACTTTTTTAAACTAAAAATTAGCTCGTAGCATATTATACTGAAGTCAACTCTACGTATGAGTGTTATTTTTATTTTAAAAAATAAGTATACGCAATACCTGTTCCATACAGAATGTTTTCGGGACAATTGAAAAGGAAGAAATTAAGAGAACTATATTTTAATTATTTTGTTGTATTCAAGTAAAAATAAAGTGTTAAATTTTGAATTAATTAATAACCTTCACTCATAATTATTGTTATCATTATTAGAATCTGACTGAATCAGTAGTACTTATTCTAGTTGTAATCTGTCTAAAAATATTTTTACAAAATTATTAAATGTTTCTATTAAACCAATAAAGACAAATGTTTAAAAAAACAAACATTTAACCATAGTCATTTGAAATCAATTTTGTATCTTGTGTATAAAAAAACCAAGATTTATATAGCAAAATTTATAGAAATTACAAACACAATTTTCTACCTATATATAGGAGCTAGGATTAAATATGAACCGATCGGGAAAAAAATTAGTAACATTTCCATATATAAAAGTAATATGGGTATAAATATCTTATTTAATTAATAAGTTATGGGCGCTTTAGTGATTTTCGAGAGAGGACCAACATCAGTACATGTGCTTAAATGTGTATCGACATCTTGATGTTTTAGTTAGTTATGAGTGTTTCAGTGACTTTCGGGAGGGGAACTTGTATGGGAGCTATAGCATAATATGGACCGATTGAGAAAGTGTTTTCTTTGTATGAATACTAATGAGATTTAACTTTAATTTGTAAAGCGAAGATAATGACATTCTAATGGAAGTTATTAACAATAAACACATTTTCCAGGAATATGTACATTTGTATGGGAGGTATATGAAGTTGTGAGCCGATTCCCCTTATAGCTTTTATGGAGAAACAAAACTGTGATGATTTTCATGGAATGGGTTTACACATTTTTTGTGAAAATTACATTAAAAGGTGTAAAATAATCGTTATTTTTTGGATTTATTTCAAATTTTGATTTAGAGCTTCCTCAATCTGAACCGATTTTGGTCATCTTCAACACCAAACTGCCTAGGAAAATATTGAATCTTTAGGCCGAGTTTTATTTGTTTACATAGCAAAGTTTTACGTGAGTGTGTTTTATACAGACAGACATACGGACGGACATAGCTAAATCGACTCAGAATTTGATAGGGACCCATACTAAATATACATAGTTGGGTCTCAGATGAATATAGTTTAGTTTACGTATGTGTATTTTGATATGTAAACTATAAATTACTGATAATATTTTTATTGTTTATGTTAGTGCGTGTTGTTTGCAGTGATTCTGATGCGATTTAGATAAAAATATGTACAAACCATGATAAAAATCATACATGAGTATGATTTTTATCCATACATGAGTCTGGCAAAACTCAACATCTTTAGAAATTTAAACAGTTTTCGTGGTTTACCGCACTTTATCATGCATAACTTCATAAACTGAAATAGGTTTAAAACGTTTGTTTACATTATTTTTGGTAGTTGTATAAATAAATAACTACAAATAGAGATGTAAAAGCTAAAAAGTACGTACTTACATATACCAAGCTGTTTCGGGAGTCTTTCCTGAAATAGTTATATTTGACAAACTTGTTGGTTGAACAATAGGCAGTTTCAAAACAGGTTTTAACACATTTTTAAACTACTTGGAGTTCTTAAAGCGATACAATAATAAATGATTAAACAATTCAAGATTGACTTTCATACCTTAGCGGAAACTAAAAATCAAAAAGATAACATTGACTTCTTGTTAAACTGGTGGGACATTTTTACCACAGTTATTGTTTATGTTTGTTTGTATGATTTTGTTTTATGGTTATTTACAACAAATATTGGCATTGGTTACCCACAGTTTTACACACACTCATATATTAAAACTAAAACAAACGTGCGCAGAGATACTCGCACTTATATGTACATTTCTTTTTCCACGTAGGTATTATAAAAACTAATATACATATGCATATGTATCTAAATATAAACGAAAAGTACATAGGAGGACAGTCTTAGAAAATTCTTAAAAACAAATTATGTTATATTTATCTTCTACTTTTTAAGGATAATGAATTAAACATATTTATATTGTAAATCTTCCTTCAATCTTCATTACTTCACTTTATCTTTAATTAAGAAATGTTTTCAATCTCAAATTAATTTATGTATTAGCCTGACTTGCATAACGTCAATTGCTTTGCGTACAAACAAGGTACCGTGTTCATAACGTCGCAATACAAAACAATAGTTGTATCGCATATACATACTGAACAAACACACAAACATGTTACTTACAAACAAAACTTTGCATCTTACCAAAAACAAAACTTTGCAAAGCATCGTTCGAATGTTTTGAAACTTTACATTTGTGCAAGATTTAAATTTTGTATTGGAACGTTTTGGAAGACAGCCTTACTCTCATATATTTATACATGTAAATATCGCAACATCCAGTAAAAATATACATACATTTATATTTCTATGATATAAAATTTAGTTTATTAATTAAATTGGCTGCATTATCTTCACCTGTTACCTTTCTGAATTTTTATACACACACGTATAGATTACCCCCAGAAATATCCTCACAATATGCAAGCCGTCACCAAGAAAAAGCGAACATACAAATTTACGTACTACATGAATTCTATATATGTATGTTTGTTTGAGTATGTATGTGTATATGTATGGAGAAACATATACAGGAATATGTATATTACATACATATGTATTGATAGTATATTTTTATGTTTACATAAAAATAATAATATTTCAAAACTTGTTACCAAATTAGTACCACACCAAATTAGAGGTTATATTTTATAATTTCTTCGAAATTTTAACTAACGAACTTCTAAAAATCTGGTATTTGGTAACAATGACTTGCAACTGCATCCATTTATATTTGAACATACTTTTCAATGATTACTACATATCCTTTTGTTTAATAACGTCTAATGAAAAATGTTGTGAATAACAATAATTTGTTTAATACATTTTGTAAACACATTAAAATAAAACTTGTCTGCTCTACACCAAAAAGAATGTTTACGTAAATTTCATAATAAATTTTGCATATGTGTATAAATTCAAATCAACAGTGTAATATTTTACACTGCTACGGGTTTATTTTTCGTGCTATTTAGTGGTTTTTATTCATTTAAACTCAAAACCACACAATTCTTCTGGCACTGAAATGGTCTCTTTACTTGTAAACATATTTACACGTTTCATCAAATTTATTTTAAATTCTTTTAAATGTCGTCTCTATTGTTATACCCTACACCACTTTAGTGGGGAGGGTATATTTAATTAGTGCTGATGTTTATAATAATTTTCTGAGTTGATTTCAAACTACAAGTCGCAATTTTGAAGATAATTTAATGTAATTTTTTCCTAGGTACGAATCCTATTGAAAGTGGTTATGAACGGTCCATTATTTCACCTTACCCCCATACGAATGAACCCCCGAATAGGGTTTGAGTCGCAATTTTGGAGATAAATTTGGCACATGGTCTTCTATGGTATAGTAGAAGAAGCCCATTGAAAATGGTTACCATCTCTATTATTTTACATAGCTCCTATAAAACTGAACTCTACACTTAAATGCTTTATTATGAAGACTAAATCACATTTTATTCTTGAAACAGGTGTAATTTCTTGCGTTTTTTAATATAAAAATATTTGATGGACGCTGACATGAACAGTCAACTAGAATGTGTTGTACTGAATACTTTGCAATAGTAGTAGAATATACCTCGCAGCAATATGAGCTCATTTGACTTTAACTTTACCAATGATTGCTATAGTAAAATCCAGTTATAGATAATTTCACTTATTCACCTGCAGTACTGTATTACCAAAACCGTTTTTAACTGCGGATACAATTGCACACTGGTGTTCAAAAAATTCATGTTTTGGTAAAGGCTAACTAATACTTACATATAAATCAACGCGATTAGTATAAGTATTTAGTAATCCTAGAGTTCAACATTTTTGTATAATTTTTCTCGTTATTAAAATTAATGGTTTTCTAGATCTTCGAACTTTAACTCAATTATAACTTTAAATAATCTGAACTCGAGCAAAGTTATGTGGATTATTATATTAATTTACAATAAAACGATTTTTAAAATTTAGGTATCTTTAAATATAACTTCCAAATGAAGCACTTGTTTAAAAATATAAAAGTTATAAATATATAATAAAGTCAAAGAAATATATAAAAAATAACATTTTATAGTGAAACAATGGTTAATGCAAAACTATAAATATATAAGAAACTCAATGTGACAGAAAGTTATGAAAAACAGATTTATATTAAGTATGTGTCAGGTGTCATGTATCAGTCTTAACAGCGTAATATTAACAAAAGTAATGATTGTTTCAATTAAACATTTTAAACTTTAGTTATTACATGTATCCAAGAGTATATCGTTATCCTATATTAAAAAAGTGCTATCGCAATCTTCCACGTCTGGTGTAAATTTTTTATTGAATAACACACTTTTTAACTATATTAAAAACAAGACAATAAATATAAAAATTTTTTCAGGACATAAAACACTTGTTATAGAGGGATAATATTTTGACGATCATGAAGACTTCATAGATCTGAATAAACTATACCTGATGCGTATGCTTAATTATGCCACATATATTTATTCGACATACGTACTAGTATATGATATTAAGAAGTATACCTTTAGGATGGAAAAATTTTTGATATACCTGCAGGCCTGCAAGATTGCTGATTTATCGACATTTTGCCGATATTTTACCCCCAAAATAGTAAAGTGCCGAATTTTAGATTTTTGCTTCAAAACTGTCGATTTTGTATCTATTACAAAAATATTGTAAATTCGTTATATTTATTAATTTTTTTTCAATTCTAATGAATTTATTGTCAAAAGCTAACTTTACGGTAAACCATAAGCAATGCTAATTAAATCGAGATATGTATGTTTATATAAAAAGAAAACACAATTTATGTATGAAAATTCTGAATAGGCTTTAAAGATCAAAATAAATTTACGTTCTTTGTGGAAAAGCTAATATTGAACAAAACACTGTGGAAAATTTCCCATTATTAAAATTTAATCATCAAAATCTTTACTTACCCGATTTTTGTTCAACGACATTACAAATGTTTGCAAAAAACAAAACAATATTAAAAAAACTTCTAATTGGTTACAAATCCTATCGAAAACAATAAAGGTATTTGATAACTACAGCTCATTGCCTAGTAATTTATGAAATAAATACATTACTTGTTATCAAAATTTAAAAAAAAATTTAAAGGGTAGTTGTAAACAAATTATTATAAATTTAATTTAAACAGTACAAATTCTTTTCGAGTTTGTTCCTGTAAATCAAAACTAAATTGCAAATTCAAATATTTAATTGAATAAAATATTGCAGTATTAAAACAAAGAAAAATAAATTCCATAGGCATGAAAAAATAAAACAAAATAACAAAATACAAAATGAATGATAAATTGAGTATAGAATAAAAATAATCAACAAAAACAACATAAATACATATACAACTTAATAGCCTTAAGCATTTCGTTGCACATGTAGTGTAAAAAATATCACAAAACATCAGCTTCTTTTGGCGTTAACAACAATTGAGCTAGTTAACACCAGACTTATTATATAAAGAACAAAATACATTCATACAAACAAATAAAACCGTATACACGCAAACACATATGCATTCATACCCTTCTCAGGTTTACACAGATTGCTAATAACTGTGAGCTTAATAAGTATTTAACAGTACTATTTATCAGCATACATATGTATATAATACAGTAAACAACCATGAAATGACAATTGTAAAATACTTAATAAGAGAACGAAATGGTATTTAACATAACTTTCTAGGAGTAAAGATTTTCAATAAGCTTCGTCCCTGGGAAAATAGAAGATCATGTACCAAATTTCATTAAATTATATTTAAAATTGCGACCTGTAGTTTGATTAAAAGGTTTATATGGAAGGACAGACAGATATACAGACAGGACAAATATTACAAACATCAGCACAAACCAAACATGCCCTTCCTACACCTGTATACTAAGAAAATGTGATTAAGTTTTCATAATAAAACGCATAAGTTGTACCTTGCCTCAGATATATTTAAGCCATTTAATGTTAACTAGTTTCAATAGGCTTCCTTTACGGTACCAAAAAGATCATGTTCTAAATTTCATTGAATAATTTCCAAAATTGCAACCTATAGTTCCGATTCTTGCAACCTGATCGATCTTAAACATTTTCAATAGGCTTCGTTCCTAGGAAAATATTCATGTTCATTGATTACAAGTTTTATATGGACGGACCGAGAGACGCACAGACGGACATAGCTAAATCGACTCAGAAAATTATTCTGAGCCAATTGCTATACTTAAAGATGGGTATATTACCAAAAGAACCCTTCCAACTAAAGTTGTGTAGGGTATAAAAATGCTTCTTGTAGATTCTCGTTTCTAAGTCCCTAAACGTTAAATTTTATAATATGTTCAAAAAGTACTATTTGAAAAACATAAAAGTGCTAAAAAAATTTTATAATTTTTTATTTATAAATTTTAATTTAATAAGAACAGTGATTTATGTAATTCGGTTACAAACTTAGGAAATTCAGAGAATAACTTTTAAGAAAGTAAAAAAGGTATTGTATGTTAAATGCTTCTGTGGTGTTTTGTCTTCATATTAGAAAACATACAAAAAGTACAATTTGAATAACGAAAAAGTAGCGAATAATCACCTCTTTTTCAATATTAAAGAAAATAACAAAGTACCGTATGATGAGTTGAAAAGTACAAAACATTTTTCTCTTACAGATTAGTTATTCAATCAGCGACGTGCAGATTAAATATAGTTGTTTCTACATAAATATTATTAAAATTCAAAAAAATGGAAAGTTCCAAAAGTGTACCAGTTTTCCTCATATCGCCTAGGAATACACTTTTTCAAAAATTAAGTTCACAAAATATTCCTATTTTAAATCAGTAATATCATCAATATATTTTTAAATCTTTGAGTTTTATCATCGATATAACTCGATTTAACGGACATAGCTAAGTAGATCGTCTTAGAATATTACGAGGTCCTAGAATATATACATAAAGCCATTACAGTAGTTCATCGTAAGTTTTGAGTGTGGCTCTTTATCGTCCAAAACTAAACACCTATATTTTTGTGATGTAGGGTATGCAACATGCTCTTATATTCGTTTATGCCCTCTGTAATAAAAGAAAATTGTTGGAAAAAATCTTTAAATTCTCTTAATTTTTATTAAACTATATTCGTCACTTTATTTCTATGCAAATGATTTATATATCACAACTACTTGAACATTTTTGTTTTTAAATTATTAATAATTTTTTTATTGCAAATAATAAAATCTACCAGAAACATAATATTGTAGGAAGTTATTTTTTATTATTTGAAATTTCAAAGAACTTTAAATAGTTATAGTCCAACCTTATATTATAACAAGTAAGAGTTCTATATTCGGCTGTGCCGAATCTTATATACCCTTCACCATGATGTGTTTAAAGCCTTTTGTACCTTTTGAAGAACGAAAAAGTACCAAAAAGTCCCCATCTATGGGTCCTCAGTTAATCCGGGCCATACAAACTTAATTACATGTTCCTAGGTTCAATATTGTAGAAATTGTAAAAAGTACCTTTTGAAGAACGAAAAAGTACCAAGAAGTCCCCTTTTACTGGTTCTCACTTAATCCGGGATATACGAACTTAATAACATGTTTCTAGGTTCAATATTATAGAAATTTCAAAAAGTACCTTTTGAAGAATGAAAAAGTACCAAAAAGTACCCTTTCATGGGTCCTCACTTAATCTTGGCCATACATACTTAATTACATGTTTCTAGGTTTAATATCGTAGAAATTGCAAAAAGTACCTTTTGAAAAACGAAAAAGTACCAATAAGTCCCCTTTTATGGGTCCTTACTTAATCCGGGCCATACATACTTAATTACATGTTTCTAGGTTCAATATTGTAGAAATTGCAAAAAGTACCTTTTGAAGAACGAAAAAATACCAAAAAGTCCCCTTTTATGGGTCCTCACTTAATCCGGGCCATACATACTTAATTACATGTTTCTAGGTTCAATATTGTAGAAATTGCAAAAAGTACCTTTTGAAAAACGAAAAAGTACCAAAAAGTCCCCTTGTATGGGTTCTCACTTTATCCGGGCCATACATACTTAATTACATGTTTCTAGGTTCAATATTGTAGAAATTGCAAAAAGTACCTTTTGAAGAACGAAAAAGTACCAAAAAGTCCCCTTTTATGGGTCCTCACTTAATCCGGGCCATACATACTTAATTAAATGTTTCTAGGTTCAATAATGTAGAAATTGCAAAAAGTACCTTTTGAACAACGAAAAAGTCCCCTTTTATGGGTCCTCACTTAATCCGGGCCATACATACTTAATTACATGTTTCTAGGATCAATATTGTAGAAATTGCAAAAAGTACCTTTTGAAAAACGAAAAAGTACCAAAAAACTCCCCTTGTTTGGGTCCTCACTTAATCCGGGCCATGCATACTTAATTTCATGTTTCTAGGTTCAATATTATAGAAATTTCAAAAAATACCTTTTGAAGAACGAAAAAGTACCAGAAAGTCCCCTTTTATAGGTTCTCACTTAATCCAGGCTCTACATACTTAATTACATATTTCTAGCCAATAACAAAACATTAGTGCTGCTCTCGCTCTGCTACTCTTGCTCTGCTGCTCTTGCTCTGCTTTGCTTTTATAAACAAATTACAATAACAATATTTACCGTATTGTTATGTATTTTGTTTTTGTTTTTTGCAGTTTCTGTTTGAGCATGAATAAAAAATCTAAATTTTATATGAAATTTTCAGAGGTTGTCTCGGTTTTTTGCTCATATCTCCGTTATTTATGGACCGATTTTGCTTATATAGCGTTCTTGCCGGTCGTATGTCTGATAGAATTATGGAAGATTCGGATCTCGCAGATATCTGGGGTCTTCTAAAAACTGATTTCAACAAACATACAGACAGACAGACAGACAGACAGACAGACAGACAGACAGACAGACAGACAGACGGACAGACAGACGGACATGGATTAATCATCTCCGCTACCTATAAGGATCCAGAATATATATACTTTATAGGGTCGGAAAATTATATTATAGAAATTACAAACGGAATGACAAACTTATATATACCCTTCTCACGAAGGTGAAGGGTATAACAATGTCTAATGCCATTATTTATGTTTTTTAACAATTTATAAAATTCAACAATGTTTGGCATAATTTATTCGCATAGAACACAAGGACATATTTATTATTTTATTACATTTTTATTTTAATGAGAACGAAAATGTATTTGTAATAATAAAATATGTAAAGTAATAATAACAAATCACATAATAAACGATAAATATTTTTATTTGTAATGTAGAGAGGTAGGGAAATAAAGAATTGATAATAAGCTGATAATGGGATATTTGCTTAAAACTGTTGTAATAGTTTAGTTGTATATGTTAACTTGTAACTATGGAAAAGATATTTTACAAAAAGAATACTAAAACCTTATTCATACTCCATAGAATAATCAACTTCCTAGATTTTATATAAAAAAATTTATGAAGTATGAAATTATGGTTATAAAAAATTTATAAAATAAGAATTTGCTGATGAATTCTTTTTTAATTCTTCTAAAAATATTTAATTAACAGAAGTTCTAACTTTCATTCCCTAAAACAATGTACAATTATAACTGAAGGTCAAGATCTTTTATATTTAGTTTCCATTCAAACAAAAAAAATCATTGCAATTATGAGACACCCAACTAAACAGACAACAAAAAACCTATTGGCTAAATATCAAAAAATATAAAATAACAAAGGAATATCAACAATTTTGTATACATTTTTCTGTAGTTACCTGAAATCTAGATGATAAATATATCAAGGTCGTTACTTGCAGGAATAAAATAAAACATTTTAAATACATCAGCCAACATAAAGTATGAAGCCAAAAAAAAGAAAACGCTTTATTTACTACTCTTATAAAAACTGTTTAACAGAAAATAAGTAACAGAATTGACGTTTAAATTGGGTTTGTGTATTTATAAGGCTGAACTGAATTCCATGAACAACCAACACATTCTTGTGTCGAATTCTATAGCTACAACGATATTTTAATGCTATAAAGCCTTACAGTTATTTTTTTGTAAAGAACCTTATAAAAAGGTCAAATATGGCTTGATATTGGTCATATTGTATAATAAAAATTCTGGAGGCATAATCTATTTGGTACGAAATTGAATGACAATTGTTTTATTATTGTCAATTTAACAAAAAACAACACAAATATATATAAAATACGATATATATAAAATTCATCTTTAAATATAGTGATATTAACTTAAATGGAAAATATCGTTTTGAGAAATGGCTTGAGATCACATTATACTTTTTTTATAATAGTTAGTTAGATTAAATGAAGGATACATCAAATCTAAAGAAATACACTAGGTCCTTATCGCGCCTGGCGTACCCTGTTGGAAATCTAAACCACAGTTTAAAAAAAACTAATTTGAAGTATGTCAGCTTTTTCGTAAATACACTACGTATGAGTAACATCTCGTAAAAATTATTTCACATACGCAAAAGAGCGAAAAATAAATTGGCTTTTTGCTCATTTACTTGGCCCCGTTTGCCTTTACAATCATTCATTTAAGAACAAAACAAATGCAAAAGCATATCTTATGAAGTAATTATTAAGTGAGTGTTTGATTTCCATTAGATTTTACGATTTACATTTTCTTTTTGCCCAGAATTATTATTTATCTGGCCCAACAAATTATGAGTTATTATAGAAATTTGATTCAATTCAAACATGTCTGTCGTTCTGTTTGTGTAAAACACGCTTACAATAAAACGAAGCTTGGAAAAAAGTATTAAAAAACTCTAAAATATTAATAAATTTCACGCATTCTTGTAAATCTTGACTCCTGTTGATAGTTAGAAGAATCATATATATCGCATACAATTGTGCATATAGAGATTGTTTTCATTCAGTACATAATTGGTCATAGCTCACATACAATATTTTTTTCCACACGTTAGTAATTACCAAATAACGCTATCGATACAAAATTTGGAACAAATATTACTTTTATTTTAGGGCGCTATAAAAATATAGAAGAAAGTAGTGTTCCAGCAATTGTGAAATAGTAAAATTAAAACAACTTTTTGTCCAAAACATTGTACAAAAAATTGTGTTTATTATTTAAATTGAAAACCTTTTATTGACACTTGCAATCCATTTCTATTTCTGTATATTTTCATTGGCTTTAAAATTATCTTTAAACAAATCTTTAGGAAAGTAAAAAAAAATATTTTTTTGCTCCTTTGAATTTTAGTGCATGATTATAGTACCTAAATTACTCGTAAATTGGGAAGTGGTTTAAAATTTTTACGCAATATTCAGTTTAAAAAATCTGAACTCGGGATGCAATGCTGGTCCAGTTATCTTTAAGTGAACTACATGTATCCTTTTAAACTTTTTATATCAGAATTTTAGTATTTTTTTTTAATTTTTCACCTTTTCCACGATTCGATCCTTAACATTAGATATATAATGACATGAAAGATATATATTTTGAAAAAAGTATGTAACTTTAGTGAAACAAATGTAAGTAAATGCAAAAATTTAAATATTTCAGAAATAAAAATTTTTGTATATTGATATCTTCAATTCATTATAATTTTTCAAAAGGAGGATTTTAGTATTAAATTAAAATATCTCAGAAAAGAAAAGCGGATGTTGATTTTATATATTACTATCTTCATTTCTATTATAATTTTTCTTAAAGGAGGATTTTAGTATAGAACAGTCTCATGATTCCAATCAATTTAAAATTGTTTGACATATTCATGTATTAACAATTATAGAAATTTATTTTTCATTTAAGGAAATCTAAATATAAGAAATTACATTGTATTGCTTCGTTTATATAAAAAAGTCTTATTTACAAATGTGTATCTACATATGTATGTTATTTTTGCAGTTCATTTGAAAACCCATAAAATTGAAAATTTAATTAGGACTATTAAATAATTTTAGATTCTTTTAAAACTGCGTTTTTTTATATCAAAAAGAAGTCAGATTCATTCTTACATACCTGAGTAGCAAAATTAATATTTAAAATTATGTTCAAGTAAAACAATAAATTAAACAAAATGATTTCTTTCATTAGCATAAAGGAATAAAACAGTCGAAAAGATGTCAATAAAATTAATATATTTAATGACTAATTTAAAAGTAAAATCAGCAGTACGATGGAAACGATCTCGAGCTAACTACATACTTTACCTACCCTTAGCCACCAAATACCCAATAGCTACTAATATTTAGACTTGTGCTTATCCTAAGTGGAAGGAAGTCAATCTACACACCAACAGTTCAATATCAAAATTTACCGTATATATGTGTTGTTGTGCTTATAATTTCTGTTTCAGCATACATCAAAAATTTTAATAACGATCTTGCCGATCGTATGTCTGACAGAATTATTGAAAATTCGGACCTCGCAGATATCTAGGGTCTTCTGAAAGGTGAATTTAAAATATATATACAGGCAGACAGATGGTCGACTCCATTATCTATAAGGATTAAGAATATACATACTTTATAGGCTCGGAAAATTATATTAACTATGGAAATTACAAACGGAATGATAAACTTAAATTTTCCCTTTTCAAAAAACAATAAGAAAGACTTATAAGTAGACCAAACTTTATTCTGTCATACTTATTTCGCAAAGAATTTGATTAAACTTATTAATAATATTCTCTTAATAAAAAATGAAAGAAAAAACAAAAACAGCCTCTATGTTAATTTTTTACACTTTTGTATGAAAATTTTTTTTAGGTCAGTGAAATTATTTACAAATCTTTCGGGTTCTTTTCTTTAATTTTGTTGGAAAATATTAAAATAAACAAAAACTGAATCAAACTTCAGATAGCTTAAATAATTATAAAATTCCTCCTATATTACACAAAAAAGTAAATCTTAAAAAATTCCCAGCAAACATAAAAAATAATGAAATAAGTAAATACGTTCAACTTATAATACCTTTATTTACCATTTCTGCAGCATTAATCCACGTTAATTATTACGATTGAAATACAATCATTCACCTTACTCTTTTAACTCAAAAATTATTAAGAATAATGAGATTATCAATAAAATTACATACATATAAAAGAGGTGGAAAACAATCAAACTTTTTCAATTGAATAATAAACACATAAACTGTATAAATTTAAAATTTAACGGAAATACGGATTTATTTTAAAAGTTTTAAGGATTTGGATATACCATCCACCACCGTATAACTTGTTAGGTACTCCACCATCAAACTGTATGCCGTGATAATTGCAATATGACTTAAGTCAATTTTGCTCTGTGTCTTCTACTCTAACAAAATATTAATTTTTAAAAACAAAATTGTTCAATTCACAATCAAGTTGTATATTGTACCTACTAAAGTTTAGTAACAGAGATTGTGAACAGATCTTTGCAGCAAGTCATTAGTTTCACAATGAAAAAAAAAATAATAATGAAAACAAACAATGTCAAAAGATAAAAAAATCAAATAATATTAAACAAACTAAGCGAGCAAAATAAACCAAATTAATTTCTTTTTATTTAAAATTCTATCATTTTCATTATTCCACATTTTAAACTAATAAATAAATAGTTTTTAATAAAACATTATATGCTGAAATAAACAATTGACAACACTGAACTTTCTTACGACATTAGAAAAACATATGAAAAATTGTCGTAAGAGTTGTATAGAGCTTTTGCATAGAAAATACCAACAACATTGTTATGACTATTGTAGCAGCTGCTGACATACAACGCTACAACATCGATTGTGAATTGAACAAATATTTTTGTTCAATTTTTAAAACGGCCTTATATGCGTCAATTATGAACTGATGCGAGTAAAATTTTGTACATAGATTTTGTTTTGTATAGAACTTGTTTATGTCAAATTTCATCGCTATACTCGTGTTTTAAAATAAGGAAAACTCGTATTTTAATAACCAAAACTCTTTCCTGAGCAGATCCTAAAGCAAATTGGTAGAGAGGCTTTGGCACGTAAAAAACTCATGTCCCTTTTCAATTATATTGTAGGTAGACTCAATTATAGATCGATCCATACAAAAGTAGGTAAAAGGATTTTGTCCAATTTTGTTGCTATATGCGTTAAATTAATTTTATGAAGGAGACCTTGTATGGGCGGTCAACTAAAGACCGATCCTCACTAAATTTTGTAGACGGATTATGGCTCGCATAAAACATAGGTTTGTCGAATTTCATCACTATATTTATATTTTTAAGCCAGTAATGGGCGTAGGAGGCAATTGCAGAAGGGGCCTTATATGGGGTAGGGTAATATATGGACCTATCCTAAAAAATTGTGGAGACGTTTTGACTCGTAAACTTACTTGTACCGAATTTCATTGCTATAATCGAATTTTTAGGCCAGAAATGAATGTTTAAGTAATTTTCTATGGGGGTAGGTCTAAAAATTTTGTGGAAAAATTTCGGTTCATATAAAACTTGTTTATGTCGAATTTCAACGCTATGCTTGCTAGGCACTTTTAAAACAGTTTTTTGGAGGTCCACTTGTATAGGTGCTACCGGTAAATGTGGACCGATATTGCCAATTTCCACTACCAAACAAACCTTATCAATAGAGAATATTTATGCAAAATTTCCCGTGTGACCTCTATCGTGATTTCAGCAGATAGATAGGCCGACATGGCTAGATCGTCTTAGAATTTTATGTGAACCCAAAGTATATATACTTTTATCGGTCTATGACCAATATTTCTATGTGTTACAAATGGAATCTTTTTTGATGGTTGGTATAAAAACGGACAAATATCACCTTTGTAAACTGAATTAAATACTCGAAACTTTTTTATATCCAGATTATATTTATTATCTTCTCCACAACTTTCCGAAGAAAATTCACCAGCGGAATATGACTTAAACGTTCATGTATAAATTTGTTATATTTTGAATAAGAATGAATTTTTATGGATAAACAAGTAAAATGTAAAGCATTTTTATTAAACATAATTTTTATTTTCCCACAACTTGTATTTAAACTCAAATCTAATAGCATTTGATACAACCATAAAAAAATTTATCCACAATTAAAGCTCTATAATGAATTCTATTAAATTAATTATAATTACAGTTCCACTTAAACCTAACTAAGCATGTTTGTAGATAAGAAACTCCATGTTATAATTAAAACTAGTTCACGTTAGAAGTATTTATATTAAACACAATATAACTCATTAGGCAGTAATATACACATGATAGTAATAATCCTTTAAGAGATTATAGTTGTCAAAATTTATGACAGATTTTATGATACATAAACGCATTCCAATACACATATAACAGGATAAGTAATAAATTTTACATCTGCTAATGTAGACATATTATATTAAGCATAAAATAGCACACATGTAAATTGCACATATACAAAATATGATTCCTGTGTCATTTCTATCAATATATAATACCAAGAAACACGATTAGCCATGCATTGACTTTTTTGAACTAGCTTTTAGACTGTCTCTTTGAAATCAAAGTAATGACGATGTAACTAGAGCGAGCCCTGTTAAAGTAAATAGTTACAGAAATTCTCCTGAACTCCCATGTTGCTACAGTGCTGCGTTTTTATATATGTGTGAAAAATAATAATTTCCTCCGCTTTTTTATATAGTAGTAGTAACAAAAAATATACTTACAAATCCATTTATTAATTTAAATACTGGCATACATACATAAACATGAAAATACACAATTTTCTCTGAAATGAAAATTTGTGTTGGTTATATTATATCCCACATTCATTTATGAAATTTTTCACAGACTGACGTGCTCATTCATTTTATTTGCTCTTACTTCTTTGGACTTAATAAATCTTAAAACACAATAGAAAATTTCACTGTAAAAACATAAAAGTTGAAAAAGTTTAGAATTGATGAAAATGCATAAAAGTGAAATACTTAACAATTTTAAATGCCATAAAATTTTCAAAGTAAACAAATTATTAGCTTTTACATGACCAGATAAAAATACCAACACAAAAGAATATAACGAAAACACACGTCAAAATCTTGTCTTTGAAAAGCGATAAATAGAACTTTTTTAATGTCTTTAATTTGCGTTTAGCTTAGAAGTAAATAAAAGCAAAAATGTAATCGATTCTATTTTAAATTTAGTGATTAAATTAACAAAAAGGCGTTACTTTGATTTAGAATCAAAAAACCTTTTTTTATTATAGGCACTTAAAATCTATATAAGTAATAAAGGCAAAAATTGCTAACCAATTAAATAAATTTGAAACAAACAAACACACAAATTTTTGTTTTTGTTATTCAAGGAAATAAAACTATAAAAAAGTTTTTAATTATTTGTTAGCTATAAAACAAATTTTGCAGTTGTTCACTACATTGTTAAATACATACTCAATTTATGTATAATCTCAGTAATTTTTGTCTAATTAAATGTGACGTATACTTAATATTCTTTAATACCTAAAGATTTCAAAATTACTCATTCGCCACTACTTTCATTGTTTAAGAACTTTTTGTTTTACTTTATATAATACAAATCTTTTGTAAAAACATTTAAGTCATTTTTATGTTACGGAAACTAATAGAAAAAATCATAATAAATATTTGAAAGAAAGTTGTCTTTTACAAAATAAAATATTATTTTTCTTAAATATAACAAGTAAGAGTTTAGTATTCGCTTTTGCTGAATATTTACCTAGTGTGTTTATAAAAAGTAAAACTTTTTTAAATTTATTTTAAATATTTTCCGTTACTTTAGCAAACAAAAAAAAAAAACAAAGCCTTAAATCAGTAAAATCAAAATATAACACTCCAAATAAGACCATAGCTGTATGTTGATGAAATTCTTTCAAGATTATCCCGGACTTTTGCTTATTTATGACTTTTGTTGATTTTAAATAGGAAACTTCTTGAAGCATGTTTGACAGAATTGTTCAATATTTTAAACCCAATGTTTTTTGCGGTCGTCCGAAAATTAATTTTTTTAACATATAAGAAAAATTACACAGAGCAACAAAGTAAAGGTTTGTAAAATCTTTAAAACCAATTACACTCCAATCCACAATTTCCTTTTTATTTTACGGCATATGATAAGATGGGGATATATAAGATTTGGCATAATAGCAAAAATAAAAATAACATTTACTTCAAAAGTAGCAATAAATGATTTTTTTTATTTTTTGTGGAAATGATGTTTATTGAATTTTCAAGAATCGAAACGAATCCAATTTTTTTAACTCAAAGTGTATATCTTTGTACTGAAATTTTTTAATTTTAATTTTATTTTGAAGTTAATTCATAGTTGTAATTAATTCATTAGTTGTACTCTATAATATTACAATTTTACTTCCTAATTACTTCCAAAAAAGAAAATAAAAATTACTTCCTGAGAATGACTTCATGTAGTGAATTTGGAATCTAATAATAATACTTTACTCCATAACCTTCACAAAATTTCAGAAAATATTTTTACTAACAACAACATATCGCCTTTTTCTTTTTTGGTTATTTTGTTTATTATTTCCGTATCTTATTTTTTATCCATAAGTCCTATAAATCTCGTAATTGTATTGAAGCGATATAAACAGAATGTAAGTTAAATAAATCCAACTCCTATTGCCTATATCAACAAACTATCGAAACATTTAAAACCTTTTAATTATTCCCAGATTGACCACAAAATTGCACATACACAAAACATACCACAGTAATAATAAGGAAATGTGTACATTAGAGTTGTCACAAAAAATATATATTTTGTTCAGATGGGTCTTATTTTGTTTTTAGTATCCAAAAAATTATGACAAATTTAAATCAAATCGGATAAGGCAAATTCGTGCGGAAATCGACTGAAAAGTGCAGAGTGGGTGTTGATATCGCAATTGTCGAACTATGTATGGGTGACTACAGTGTATTTAGTGTAGGTGCTTCATTAAAGTGCTTTAGGTGAACACCTGTCATGTTGGACTTTTTCATGGTGGTCTTTTTCAATGACTGGGTAAGCTTCTATGCGATTAAAATCCACCCCAATTTGCCTCTTACACGCCGGTGGCAATTTATTTATATGGAATTTTCGGTCCAGTATTTTGCTGCGTTGTTGACTAACTTCCGAGGTGGAAAAAAATATTTTCTGCTTACAACCATGCAGGTGGGACGGCCTCTGTTGAGTCAGCAACAGCATCCAAAGATGTAACCAGTAAACCGAAGTACTAATCCATCAAATATGGCGATACTTTGATCTTGGTGTTTAATGGTGTCACTTGTTTAACATATCTTATCGATTTCCATTCAAACCACCACATTTTTCATTGCCCGACACATTTATAAGAGACAAACATACAACATACTCAGTGTAGGTATGCGGTCGGATGAGATCCGTATGTTCCTACATTCATCATTTATCATATACAATTCAAACCAATTAATTTCCAATGCTTAGTCCTACAGTCACTCTGTGGGGTATCTGTTATCATCGACAATAGCATCGAACTTATATAGAATTGTAGACTTTATTATGCATCAGTATTTTTTATCGCTACTCGCTCTCTTCGCAAATTTGGGTATAACCGACAGCCTTTATCACCACTACATTAGTGCCATTTTATGTGGTTCTCTGGATAGTCCTCATGTCAAATCTTTCCAAGGACACCTGTTTATAGTCTGGGCAGAATAGAGGTACTGGTAGCACCTCTTTTCCCCGAATAACACTAACTCTAGGTTGAAGTCATTCATCAAAGTAATATGTCAAAGGGGGGACTGCGGGGAATGTACTATACACATATATATGTATGTATGCATACATATGGAATAACCTATACACGTAAACAAGTTCCAACATATTGAGAAGTATGTTGCCTTTATGTGCTCATTAAATCTTGAAAACACCTAATTTCCTTTTTGTAAAATTTTGTAAACTAGTTGCAAAAAAATGCATTCGAAGTTAAAAATGTTAAAAATCGCTCTAATTTCAACCGAGAACTATTTTCATAAAATTTTAGTAAAATATGACCATAGCTTCAGTTCATTAAAGAGTACTCAAATTAGATATATTAGGAACGAATCCACACTTTTTAACTTATTGCAAATGTGCCAACTATTTTTATGACAGTTATATACGATTCGACATATTTCATTTCTTAATTGTTTGATATGCTCAATAATAATTGCACTAAAGAATTGCTTCCAATACAGTTGTGTCAATAAATAAGAGTAAAAAGTATTAATGTATTGTTGATTTCATTATATATTTATAAAATCCATATAATGCTCTACTATTTTCTTCTGGCTTGCAATTTTATTATTGAGTTGGCACGTTTAAGTTATAGCATTTATTGATGTGTGTATGCGTTTTAAATCCTTTTATGAACAAGACGATGTTCTGTTCGTCGGTTTGGTCATTTGTTTACATTTATATTCGCACTGTTATATACACAGAAAAAAGTTTGAGCATAAATATTATGAACTGCTTTCATTGATAAAAGATAATAATTAACAATAAGTTCCTTAATTCTATGATTTTTTTTAATTTTATTTTTTCAAACATAATCTAGAAGCCTTAACTTAAAATATTTAAAATATATTTTTATTTTCTATTTGTAAAAAAAAATTTGTATTTCTTTATGATTTTTAGATTAAAATCGATTAATTCTGCGCGTAATTGGCGTGATTTTATGAAGAATAGATATTCAACAATGTTTGCTGATGTTTTCTTGTTTAACATTTTGTTTTTCAGCATTTGAATTTCTATTATTTTATTATACAAAATTCGCTAATAAAGGATTACTATCTACTAAATATGGAAACAGATAATAGACTTTGTTAGCATTTTTTTATGAATATTGCAGAAAAAAGTAAAAATTAAAAAAAATCAGTCATGTACAAATTAATACATTCTATGAACTTTTAATATTTTGAATGAAAATGGTTTGGGAAAAAAAGTCATGTTCGATTCATATCACAAAATTCATTCACGTTATGTATTATTTTTTTCTGTGTACATAAATAAATATATTTTATATATTTTAAGTTCGTTAATAGGACAATATACACATATATTTTTTCTTTGTTTCCCAGCATTTCGATCGATTCTGTGCCATTTTACTGTTTAAAAAAAGCTCGACTTTATCCTACCAATATAATCAACGAATAAAACTGAAAACGAAAAGTAAAGACAGGAAATACAAAAATATACACATATGTGCATTAGAGTGTCCCGAGGAACAGCCTTTTTAAGTATTTCATATAGGAATAACGCTTAATCGATACGTATTAATGTACTGAACACGGAAAAAATATATTTTTATTGGTCCTCAGTCCCTACCAGCGGATGAATATCTTGACCTCAGTATATTTATTAAAAAATAAAACATTTTCGATTTTTTTGAAATGGGTTCCGAAAATTCCATAATTTTGGGCTGATTTCGGGAAAAATTTTCATATTTTTTAGCTCATACAGATTTTTTTGAAATTTGTATGACCCTGAAATACACTGACAACAATTTTAATTATTTTTGATTCGAAATTCGAAAAGATTGCAGAAAAAATGTTTGAACATAATGTACTGAAATCAAAATTTTCAATCGCAAATTTGTTTTTTTATTTTTACCTTATTTAGTATTGAAACGCATAGTGGTGGTTCACGAGATATCCTAATGTACATATGTTTAGCACTTCCGACACACTTTAACAGAGGTATTACTGGCCTTTACAGGCCAAAAAAGTGTATGGAAGAAAGTTCTTTTAAGAGAAATTTCCCTGAAAATAATCCAAAATTTGTAATAACTATTACTATATTGGGAAAGCTCCTTAAACTGCTGTTTTTTTTTATTTATATTCATTATTGTGGTTTCATCGTATTGTGATACATATATCAACCCAGGAAAAACTTATATTGAAAAGTAATAAGTTAAAAAGCTTGCAAAAGCCGCTTTTCATTACTTCGTCATTAGCATTAGGACCTTATGATAATCTAAGACAATCGCGTAAAACTAAGCTAAATAAATTAAACAAATTCACCGAGTTTAGTATTTAAACTATCCAAAGTCGGTTTACGTTATAAAAATTTATTTATTTATTTTCATACAGAAATACTACTTTAATGCTATGTATAATTTTGCAAACACTATTTTTAGCCAGAGAATATAAAAAACTATTATGACAATTGTTAATAGGAGTCAACATTCATTGGAAAACAAATATGACTTAAATGTCTTTGAATTGTCTGGTATAGTTTAAAAAAATTCACAATAATATTTGATAAAAGTAAATATTAACAGAGTTTTTCAATTGATATTCTGGCAATAAAAAATTATTCATTTGAACTAACATTTTGAATGTTAAAATCGAGATAACTTAAGCAATATGCCTCACAATCAATCACCAAGAGCAACCCATAGATGTTTAAAAAATTACTTTTTTACAAAAAATCTAAGCTAATCAGACAAAATTAAGATTTATTTTCTAGCAAACACCTTCAGTCTCTGTTAAAATCTTAATGCACAAATGCAAAATTGTTTTGTCTTTACATATTTTTGGGGAATAATCTAACTACCTTTACTTATATAATATTTACTATTTTTATTTACTTCAAGAGACTTGTAATAGATCTTAGAAATTAGTATTGCTACATAATTATTCATCATGTAAAGTCTAGACGCAAAAAATCGTACTGCTGTAGTTTATAGTATATAATTTATTACAGTTTTAGTATTTGTGTAAATAATTTATGAATATCGTATCAGCACTAACAATGTTATGCAGTCTCCTTTAGCATTTGTTTTGTATATTTTACATTTGTTTTTATCCTTGATAGTCAAGTTTGAACTTAGCTCTAAATGCCAGACATTCAAACAACTTGTTGTAAAAGTGTATGGTTTTATCACAGTTATTTAGTAATAAGTTATTTCTCTTAAAGAATATTAACACTTAAATATTTAAAATCGTTCTTGTATTAATATTTTAGGCTCAATAGCGAAGTAATCATAACTACTTTATTTTATTATGAACATCTTAAAAAAATAAAGTTTTATTAAGTAAAAGCAAAGCTTTGCAATGCTCAAAAACTTATAAAACCATATCATAAACTGCATTTGAAGTTATAAAAGAAAGTATACTAAAGTGTATTTGCCACCAAGTGTACTTCTAAATACAGTTTTTATACCCACAATAAAAAGATGGGGGGTATATTGATTTTGTCATTCCGTGTGTAACACATCGAAATATTGTTCTAAGACCCCATAAAGTATATATATTCTGGGATCTCGTGAGATTCTAAAACGATCTAGCCATTGTACCCCCCGGAATATTGTATAAATAGCTTCAAATATTCACAAATTCGTTGTTTATGAAGCAAATACCACAAAATTTCGCATAGATCAGTTTTTTGACGTCTGCAAAATAATTCTGCAATATGGCGGACATATGACCGTAATTGACCCTACCCCCCATATAAGGTCCCCTTTAGAAAATCACTAAATAACTGATTACTGGCTTAAAAATGGGAATATAGCGATGAAATTCGACACACATAAGTTTCATGCAAGTCAATATCTCTCAACCAAATTTTATGTATATCGGTCCATAACTGACCCTATGTAAGTTTTTTACTAGCCAAAACCTTCGGAAAATGATTTTAACGCTCATTACTGGCTTAAAAATGGGAATATAGCGATGAAATTCGACACATATAAGTTTCATGAAAGCCAATATCTCTCAATCAAAATTTATGTATATCGGTTCACAATTGACCCTACCCCCCATATAACGTCCCCTTCAGAAAATGACTTTAACGCTCATTACTTGCTTAAAAATACAAGTATAGCGATGAAATTTTACATAAGTAAGTTTCTTACTAGCCAAAATCTCTTTACAAAGTTTCCCAGAAATAAGTTTTATACTATGCAATATCTCTCTACCAAATTTTATGTGGATCGGCCAATAGTTGACCCTACCCCCCCATAAAATTTCTTTAATGCTCATTACTGGCTTAAAAATAGGATTAAAGCAATGAAATTACACAGAAGTAAGATTTATACAAGTAAAACTTTACCAAATTTTATGTGGATCGGTCCATAATTGAACCTTCCCCCCATATAAGAAAACGACTTTAACGTTAATTATGGGCGTAAAAATACGAATATAGCGAAGAAATTTGACATAAGTATGTATCTTAGGAACCAAAACATTTCCACCAAATTTAATGTGGATCGGTCTATAATTGACCCTACCCCCCATATAAGGTCCCCTCCATAAAAAGTATAGCGATGAAATTTCACAGAAGTAAGTTTTTCACAAACCAAAATCTCTTTACCAAATTTTATGTGGAACAGGCCTTAATTGACCCTACCCCCCACATAAGGTCCCTATCAGAAAAATACTTTAAGGCCGATTACTGGCTTAAAAATACGAGTATAGTAAAAAAAATTCGACTCAATTATGTTCCTTGCTAGTCAAAAACTCTTAACTTAATTTTAAGTGGATCAAGCCTTAATTGACCTACCCCCATATAATGTCCCCATCAAAAAATTAATTACTGGGCTAAAAACGAGTAAAGCTATGAAATTCGATATAAACATGACTTGTAGGAACCAAGAACGTTCTGCAAAATTTTACGGAGATCGGTCTATAATTGACGCTACCCCCATATAAGGCCCCTTCAGAAAATGACTTTAAAGCTCAGTACAGGATTAAAAATACTAGTAGATTTATAAAATTCGACATAAACTAGTTTCGTGTAAGCTAATATCTCTATCTCTTCTATAGGAACCGAAATCTCTCTATAAATTTTTATGAGGATCAGTACATAGTAACACCACCCCATATAAAGTCCGCCCCAGAAAATGACGCGAAAAATACGAATACCGCAATGCAATTCGACATAAAACAATTTTGATTTAAAATCTCTCTACCATATTTTATGATTTTAATGGTCCTTAATGTCTTCAAAATACAAGTAGATCGATGAAATTTTAAACAAATAAGGAACTGAAATCTACCTACAGATTTTTATGAGAAGTGGTCCATATATATGTATAAATACACCTACTCCCTATAAAACATAGCACTGTCAATAGTAAAACCCCCATTAATGGACCTCTTTCAAATGTTACCCTGATGTTCTCATTAATATTGATATACATATAATAATAAAATATTCAAATATCAAAGTTCATTTATATATCAGTGATTTGATGGTGGGTATAAAAGATTCCGCATAGCCGAATATAACACTCTTACTTGTTAGTATATTAAAAATGCATTATTTATATTATTTCTCTGTAATTTGGCTACATGCAACATACACACATATGACGCTTTTTGTGAATTGCATATGCACTTTGCAGCATTTCAAAGGAAATTAAAGTTGATTCTTTTATTTTATATAATTGCAAACAAATAAGATGGGACACTGGGGGTTTGTACCACAACAAAATATTGGTATCAAAGGTATTTATTTATTTTTCTCAAATAAATATTTTCATATTCTTTTCTCAATCGTTATATTGAACATTTTTCAGCCAGTCACGAAGTGCTTGGTCAACATTAAATTGATCAAAGAATAGGATAATAGTATCAGTATGTACGTTATATAATTACGTACGAGCGAGTACCCATTCATTGTTCATTGATCAATAAGACCAGGTTTAAAAATAAATATTATATCGGTGTCTCACCACCTTTCAAGCATGCATCTGTTAAAGTGACTGGGATGAAGTGAGTTTTAGATGTGAATTCTTGTTTTACTCTTTCCTAATGTTCACAGGAAATTTTCCACTAGTCTCACTTCGCTTTCGAAACACACATTCACCTACAATATAAGAATGTATATACTGTTAAAGAGTTTTGCGAAGAATATTCTAAAGATACTTTTCCTATTATCTAAGTGATCTAGTGATCAGATCTCATTTACTTTCGATCCGTTTTGAAAATAATATAAACGTCCAAGCAAAAACTGGGCTTTCAATTGTAATTACTTACCTAATAACATACTTTTCAATGGCTACTACATATGGTCTGGATTACATAAATGTAATCTAATAAGGTCTTACTTATAATGTAACACATTATAAATACTTTCTAATTCATTAGTCATATTGCCAGTGAATAAACAGATGCTGTATAGGTTTATTCATGTGGTTTACAATGACTACTTTTTCTAATTACTTGTAAACATTTGTGATAAGTACTTGCTTCTAATGACATCACCGTGTTAAAACAATGGCTTAAACTGTTATCGTGGAAGTAAATTTTAGCATTTTACCTTCTTACATGATAATGAAAGTTTTTACTGGGGTAGCTGGTATGATTAGGCACAGACGAATATAGCACTCTAACTTGTTTTTGAAACTCTTCACCTACCATCAATTCCCATGTTGGTGGTAAAGTCAGAGATCCATGTTAAAGAAAACGTATTATAAACTACATACATATTAATATCTGACAATGTGTAGTGACTTAAAAGATTTTGTATAAAATACATTTTTACGGTTGTCTAAAATTGTATGTAATGGATCGATTATTCCAAATTGCCTAGGACAACAATACATATATTAAAGTATATGTTAGGTATATTTCATTAATGTATATAGCTTTGTTATAGCGTGAGCTTATGAGTTTCAACAATTGAGAGTGTTATATTCGGTTGTGTCGAATCTCATATACCAACCATTAAAACGTCTGTCATATACCGTATGATTACCTTTAAGCATCAGGGTGATATTTGGAATATGGCTTAAGTCAATTATGGTCCGTAGTCTTTTGAATTAACAAATATTTTTGTTCAATTTTTAAACCGTGAACGTATGAGAATTTTCTGAATAGAACCTTAATGCGTCAATTTTGTCAAATTTCATCCCTACATATACTCGTATGCTTAAATAAGGAAAATTTATAGTTTAATAATCAAAACTCTTTCATGAAGGAAACCTGCAAAAAGGGACTTATGTATATCACCGATAGGGTTGTTTACAAGCCGATCCTAAAACAAATTGATAGAGAGGCTCTGGCTCGTAAAAACCTTACGTCGCATTTCATTGCCTTCTTGGTAATTTAAAGCCAATACATAGGGAGTAGGGTCAATTATGGATCGATCCACATAAAAGTTGGTAAAGAGGTTTTGGCTCGCGAGGAACTTAATTGTTTAAAATTGTATTACTAAATTTGTATTTTTTGCTTTAAAGTAAGTTTATGAAGAACACTTTGTAATGGTGGTAGGATCAATTATGGACCGATCCTCACTAAATTTGGTAGATAGATTTTGGTTCGCATAAAACTTACGTTTGTCGAATTTCGTCAATACATTAAAATTTCTAAGCCAGTAATAGGCGTAATAGTCATTTTTAGAAGGGGACCTTATATGAGGAGGTAGGGTCATTTATGAACCGATTCTAAAACAAATTGGTAGAGAGTTTTTAACTTGTACGAAACTTACCGAATTTCATTCCTATACTCGATTTTTTAGGCCAAAAATGAATGTGAAAATCGTTTTCTAAAAGGGACCTCGATTTTTAAGGCCATAAATGAATGTTAAATAATTTTCTAAAGGGGACCTCGATTTTTATGGCCAGAAATGAATGTTAAAATAATTTTTCCGATCTTCAAACAATTTATTTAAGGTCCACTTGTATGGCATTTACCAGAAAAACAAACAATTTTCAATATGTATCAAATTTTATTAAATTATCTCAAAATACGGAGTAACCTCCTACAAATTTAATGTTTAACAGTTTATGGTAAAAAAATAAAAGCAAAAATTACAACATTTTAAAAACTTCCAGTTTTCGAAAGAAATTCTGCAAAAATAAACGCACGATTACAGCAAGATTACAAAAGTTATTGCTGCAAAACTGTAAGAAACTGACTGAATAATGAAAACCTTGAAACTTAAAACAGAACAGATGGTTGTAATTCTTTATTATAAATAGCGATAGGAAACTTTTTTCGTATTTTAAAACAATTTAGAAGACAGAATTTTTATTCCGAAGAATATCTTGACAAAAAGTCATTGAGTTTATTAAAAAGTTATAACTATAAAAAAGTTTTTTCTATATTAGTTTAATTTTTGTTCAAACAATTCACTAAAACTACATTTTGAAATTTTAAATTTGTTAAACTTATGCTGGTTTATTTGCATTAGTTGAATTATTAAGAAATTAAAGTGGCTTTAAGATAAAATTTATTGGATATAAAAAAATTTAAAAATTTTGAGATGAGTTTATATAGACTTAAAAATTTAGCCATAATCGGAGAACCAAATCTGTGTAATTAAATATTTATTCATAAAATATATTAGTATTAAATGGATAAAGTTTACAATTTCTAAACTTTTAAACGTCAATGCAATAATTTTTTATGTTTCTTTCTTAAAGTAAACTTAACAAAAATGTGGTATAAAAGTGGGGAGGGTTCAGACATTTGAAAAAAAAAGTTTTTACCTTATATCATCATTAAGTCACAAGTCATCAAATAAAACTTTTAAAATTTTACATCAATAAATCAGTCTCGGATGAAAAGTTTACCATTTTTCATACATATCATCTCAAAAATTGGGGAACATTTATTTGGCTTTTATATAAAATATTGAACATACATAGTTATGATAAAGCTGCCATATATACATATACATATATTATTTTGATTTTAAAAAAGTTTCTGTCGCTTTGAAAGGTACAATGGAACCAAGAAAGATAAAATTTTCGAAAAATTGTTTGCTTTTTAAATGGACAATACAAATAAGCTTTACCTTTCGCGAGCAGAGGCCACATTGCCATTAGTCTGCTGTCATACTATTATTTCCATAGTGATACTACAACAAGTTTTATAATTGACTGTTAATTCACAAAAGCAAACGTTATTAATATTTCAGTAAAAGTGCAAGATATCACAATTTCTTACTTTCAACCCTCATAGATCTTATCGATACTTTACCCTGGAATATTGCTATGTGAAATTGTGTTTGTCATTTTAAAAAGTATGTCAAATTTACTTTTACAATCTTAGTATTTTCTTTATGAAAACACACTCATGCAACTACTTCGAATATTTAACAGTGAATTGCATTAAAATTAAGCTTTAAATATATGTATTTTAATTGACAACAAAAAATAATAAATACTTCAGTCTGTTATGATATAACTGTAAGTAAATACTTTATACTTACATATTTGCCTCAATTACACTGTAGTTAAACTACAATAAAGTTATACGAAAGAGGTCATTAATTTAATAGTTTTTCATTTTCTTGCAATCTGTTATTTATGGGTGGAATGCAACTGTTCACTATTTAAACAACAAATGACTTAATTAATGAAAAATATCATAAAAATGAATATTAAAAAACAAATTGAAGAATTGCTATAAAATTTCAAACTACAATGTTATTTTTACTACATTTAAATCTAAACACTTCACATTGAAATATTGGTTTGACTTCTGGCTTCAATTATATGTATATCAATCAAAATAGAACAAATATTTGAGTTTAAATAAATTTCTTCATGTTACTGTAGGGCGCCATAGAGTTGGTATATTAAACAAGTACACTGCAAACTATTTTTAAAATTGCTATTTTTAAAATTTAAACGTATACTTAATATTTTACTTAAAGAATTCAATACATATCACTCATACGTACGAAATTTTACAAAAAAAAATTAATCGGCTTTGACAAATAATTGATAACTTTTTCCTAGAAAAGTCAAGTTATCGATAATTTGTCTACCTTTCAATAGAAAAGTTTAATTATCGATAAATTTGTCTATATGAAAATATTTGTAAAAAAGGCAAGTTAGCGATAAATTTTCTATACAAAAGTAAAGTTAATAATAACTTTACTTTAGAATAGAAAACTTTAGTTATCGATAACTTTTCAATAAGAAAAGTTAGGTTATCGATAACTTTTTGAAAAAGTTACCGATCACTTTTTCATAAAAAAGATAAGTTATTTATAACTTTTCTCTAGAAAAGTCAAGTTTTCGATAACTTTTCTATAGAAAATTCAAATTTTTGATAACTTTTCTATATAACAGTCAAGTTACCGATAATTTTTCTATAGAAAAGTCATGTTATCGAAAACTCTAGTTATATATAAATTTTCTATACAAAAGTAATGTTAATAATAACTTTACTATAGACAAGTTTTTGATAAATTTTCTATAGACATGTAAGTTATCGGTAACTTTTCCGGAAAGTTAAGTAGTCGATAACTTTTTTAAAAAGGTTACCTATAACTTTTTATAGAAAAGTGAAAATTTTATTATATGGAATATTAAACTAATCGATTTATTTTCATATTTTCAATACATATTTACAAAACTTAGATACAAGAAGTAAGAAATTATAGTCGGGCGAAGCCGACCATATAATACCGTACACCTGTATAAGAATAAAATGTTATTTAGTTTTCATAATAATGAATTTAAGTTGAATTGTGCCTTGGCTCAGATATACTTAAGCCATTTATTGTTATAATAAAACTTTGAATATTTAAGTGAAATTTTGATGAGGGCTTTTTATTTTTTTTGGTTTTGCAGCTTTTTGTCGAGATACATGTATATTAAACACAACTATAAACTAGGCCTCCCCACTAAAGTGGTGTAGGGTATAAAAATGCGGATGTTGATATATTTAGTATAAAACTTTTAACGATGTGCTTGTAGAGTTTACATCATGTTATAAGTACATACCCACTAAACAATTTTTGCCGAATTCGTATCGACGAATGCGTACCGACAGTCTGTACAAGTTGCCGATTTTGTATCCGAATTCTGTAAAAATTCGTTACGAAAATCGTATGAAAGGTTGCTCGGAATTCGGAACTCTTTGTAAATTCTGATGTAAATTCCTAGGGATATTCTAAAGGAATTGAATTGATTGAAGTCGGACAAATATCTGATAACATATCTGACAATGTTTTGACATTTCCTACTAAAATCTGAACAAATATAAGAAAGTCTTATAAATGTCGGATAAATGTCTAATAAAATAATAGGCAGTTCGTACAAAAGTCTGACTAAATATAAGAAAAGTCGGATAAATGTCTGATAAAATGTCCGACAGTTCATACAATAGTTTGATCAAGTATAAGAAAATGTCCCGAATATTTCGATCAACATCTGATGAAAACCATTTTCATAAATATAATTTATTATGGTTTAATATTATTTGTTTTAATAATAATTTATTTAGATTATTTTTAAAATTAATAAAATTAAACAATAATACTTACGTAAGTATTATACTTATGCAGATGTTGTTTACTTGATTTCCAAAGACCAACTGAGAAAATAAAAATGAAATTTCCTTTTAAAGTACAGTTGGCGAATTTCAAAATATAAACAGGTTTGTGCATGATTTTTATAAAAAAAAATAAAAAAATATAAAATGACTGAGCAAAAAATATCTGGAAATGTGCAGACTATTGTTGAACGTCTATTCTGTAAAATATCTGAAGGAAATTTATATTATTCGTTAAAAAAATACGGATAAAGTATAAGAATAATTTTAGAAAATTTCTCACAACAGACATGTCTAAAAAAATTATGTACTGGGATGTTTGTGGGCTCTATATGCACACAAGTTCAATCGCATGTTAAAATGTGTTCATGCATCATTTTCTTATGTTTACTTATATGGAATATATTAAAAAATGTGATGGATTTTATGAGGAATTTAAATTGTAGCATGTTACGTTTGACAACAAAAGCAAACCAACATGTTGATATACACGAAGCGTGTTCTTGTTATTATCAGTGTTGTTCACTTAGTGCTTTTAAAGTCGCTTATATCTTTATAACAACTAAAAGATATATGTTAACATTCTGTATCATTTTGAAAAAAAAATTTAATATAAATTTTTCGAAAAAAAATACTTTATAAATTTTAACATAGATTTTCGTTGTTAATATCAAATAAATATGTACATTAGAATGTCCTGAAGAACGGCCTTTTAAGAACGGCCTCTCATCAGACATGTTCACTACATGTCTGATAGGAAATTTTGACCTCAGTATAATTTGTCATAAATATAATATCTCAAATTTTTTTGAAATGGATCTTAAAAATTACACAATTTTAAGTTGATTGCAAAATGTTATGAAAACCTAAAAAGGACATTTTTAATATTTTATCCAGCTCACAATGTACTAACGTCATGACTTGAGATATGGTATATTGAAATAAACTTAATTTACACTTCCCTTACAACTGCACACACTATTACACCAAGTAGTACATTTGTGTTTTTAAATTATCTTTAGTGATTTTAATAGTACCTAGCACAGCCTTTTATTTTTAATAATAGTTGACACCATTGCTATAGATGTTAAATGATGATTGATGATATGTTAAAGTACAAACAATCGTGCACCTGAAATGAATATGTTAAATGTGTAAATGCTGCTTTATTGTCTATTATTGAATTGTATTTAATTTATTTATGCACACATTCATTAAGATGTGCACGGTTCGTAGTTGTGACATAATTTGTGTTGAGGTTTCAACAGCAGATAGCAATGATATAGCCACTGTAATTCTTTGTGTTTTATCATATTTTTGATCGGTATTTACCATATCCACAATAGAATTCATTTTGACATTTGAATCATAATTACATGTGGCTTTGGTGGTCAAATATTTGATTATAAAAGTAAATATCATTTGTACATGCAATTGTATGTATAACTTTACACTGTTTTGCATTTATTGGTCATCTATTCATTCATTCTCGTAACTATGAATTTCACTAGGTACATTTGCATATTTATTATCTATCTTATTGTCTTATGATGGGTTATTTTAGCAATAGGCTTTTTAAGTGTATGTATATCGTTTAAATTCAATTACGTTAAATACATTTTTTACTTACTAAATTTAACGTTAAAATTCTTAAAAAATTATCACACTCTCTATATTGTTGTTAATATTTCTCCACTTAAATATCTTCCCCATATTAACAGAGATTTAAAATAAATTTCTTATCATTTATTATATTTTTCTAGGAATTTTTCTAAAAACATTTTCATTCAATTTATATGGTAATTTATTAATAAAAAATAACATGCAATATTTTCATTTAACGACTTCAATCTAATGACAATCTAACAAATAAACACATTATTTAACTTGTATTCAAATGGCAAAATTTAATGGTTACTTAAATAGATTGACATCAATCTTATTTAAGTTAATTTCAATATAATAAAGTTTTTTTTAGCAAACACTAAGAAATAATAGTCGGACATGTCAGACCATATTATACCTTTATACTCAAGAATTTCTTTCGAAAAAGTTTAGTCCTTATAAGATTTGTTTTTTTATTTTCGTGGCTATAAAAGTGTATGTAGGAGTTGTGGAACTATAGGCCGATATTCAACAAACTGTCTCGCAGAAAATTTGTTAATGATTACTGCATGAGAGTTCAATACTAAGCAAAAACAAGAATGAACTCATAGTCAGGTGTAGTTGAAAATTAATTAACATACATTAAAAATGAGAATAATACGAAATTTGTCATTCACACAAAATATAAAATGATTTGATGAAAATCAAATTTTTGAGAATAATATGGATCGATCCATATTAAATTTTTTTAAGGATTCACGTTTTTATGCGAAATTTCTTAGCGGCTTTAGCCCTTTTAAGAGTTTTTCTGAAATTTAAGCAATTTTCTGATGGGGGGCTTTTTTGGAGGTTAGTGTCAAATGAGGCCCAATCATTACAAACTTTTACAGGTTCAACAAAGGTAATATACCAAGCATAAATAAGTACTTTACTTTCTTCAAATACCTTATTACTATGATAAAATTAATCAATTTAAAAACACAAGTCAACATTAGTGCTTAATATTCCTTTTATTTTATTTCACAAACCAGCAAAAAATATAAAAAATACATAATTACATTAAAAAGTAAAAAAGGAAAATACTAAATGTATGTCCATGCAGACCTTTAGCTATTGGTACGTATACTTAATTCAATTCCTTATAAAGTATACGTAATTTAAAATACTAACTCAATATTATTAATTAAAGTAAAACAAAATTAACCATAAAATTTTATTGTTTAACCTTTAGTAACGAATTATTTAAGTAATTTTTCAATTAAGATATCCAGGGAATATGCAACACCTAAAAAAACACTACAACGATCAAATACAATTTATTATTAGAGAGACATAGACATATCCATTCCTGTAATTACGTTCTTGCTTGTGGGCCCATTTTCGTACCCATTATCATTCCGTTTGCAACATATCATATTATATTTTAAGAAGATCTGACCATATCTGTCTGTATGTCTGTCATTCAATTAAAAACACAGTAACTGTAGTAACAAGTTTGTAATACAACTACTTCTCATAAATTTTTATTTCAATGTTGATTAGGACTACAATAAAATATAAAACTTCCAACACTTCCAACAGATAACACTAAAAATCCTTAAAGCTTTTTAAATCATGATATTTAAAAGAGAACAAGTAAGAGTGTCATATTCGGCTACGCCGAATCTTATATACCCACCATCAAATCACTGCCATATAAATAAGCCTTGATATTTTGAATATTTTATTATTATATATCGATACTAATCAGGGTAATATTTAAAATAGTTCTCTTGAAGGGGGTTAATCATCGCTATATTCGCATTTTTAAGCCATTAATCAGCTCCGAATGTTAAAGAGCCCTATTTGGATTCGGTTCAATGGGTTCTGGGTGAAATATAGTGCCAGAATGATTTAGCATCAATAATTACATTCTGATAAAATTGTAAAGACAAGTTTCTTCAAATTACACTATTTTTTTTAAATTTCTTAATTACATTATTTTTCAAATTAAGTTTACGCCTTCACACAAATTTTAGCAGCTTGAACCAAGTTTACATTAACATTTTTTAAAATGTTTGTAACTTCTAGATACAACATTTTAAATATCTACTTTACTTACTCTCATTTTAAAAGAGAACATAACATTTTTATATGTGTTGATAAGATGGTGTTTGTGTGAAGTAAAGACGAATTTTGTAATTTTTAAGAGCACTTTTACAGCTCGTCAATAGTATTTAGTATATATGTATGTCCATGCAAGTATATGTGTATATGAATGTCTGTGTGCTTCTAAATATTACAGATGTTTTGGAGCTACTCCACTGCTCAATGGTAACCAGCATTTGTAGTACAACTTTTAATGTCACGATGATAGTGTAAATTTTGGCGGCTATATTTTGCTAGTATTGACCAGTGTAACATTTTTGCTAAAAATAAAACCGACTTTATGTTTATTTACTAATGATACAAACACGAAAAAAATTCAGATAAATTAGATTTACATATGTAAATACCACAAAAAAGTTAAAGCTTTGTTCTAATACAATTAAAGTGTAATATTTAAGTGTTTGAGACAAGGTTTTAAATTTTGTTAAAACTTTTTTGTTTATATAAAAATGTTTAAAAATTTATTTATAATAAGTTTAGCATCAAAAATATACAACAAAAATTTAGTTGTAATACCATGTATGAGAGTATAGAAACATATGAGTAATGAAAAGTAATCTAAATATAGTCAAGTGAAAAAATAGAATAAAATTACAAAAGGAGAAGCGGAGATATACAAAAAATAAATAAATAAATAAATAAATAAATAAATAAAATACATTTCTATAGATATAACCGTTAAGAGTAAATTAAAATTTTCATAATATAACAAATTTATAATACATCAAATAAAATAGTAGATCTCATCAGAATTTCTATCATGCTGCTGACAGACACAAATAAAAAGCAAACAACCATCAGTAATAATAACAATAACTGAATAACTGAGTTTAGAAACTTATATATCATATATATATATATTATATATATATTATATATATATATATATATATATATATATATATATATATATATATATATTATATATATATATTATATATTATATATTATAATATATATATATATATATATATATATATATATATATATATATATATATATATATATATATTATATATATATATTATATATATATATATATATATATATATTATATATATATATATGCATATATGCATATATTTTACAATGGCCTGTCAGTATTGCTAAAAATACTTATAGCATATTTTTTGAAAGATCCAAAAAATATTAGACCTTACCTTATGAAAGGTAATATGCGATATCAAGTGATAAGGTAAATCTAAGACCGCACTGTGCTGTAGTGAGCTTTATTAAATGTTTTTTTACCCTCTTAACATAATAAAAAAGAACTACCAAGCTATATTTTGTCCAAGTATAGCTTGGATTAAACGAAAGCTTTAATACAATACTTTTTTTCAAAATAAGCTTTGTACTATATTAGGATAATAGGGAATTGACAGTAAGCTTCATCAGAATGAACAAGACCGAATTTTGTATAATGGTATGTATTTTGTGTGGAACGGAGACGGAATTTTACAGATGGGGGGTATATTGTTTTTGTCATTCCGTTTGTAACACATTGAAATATTCGTCGATAGAGTCCAAACGGAAGTAGCTAGCGAGCTGAAATTTTGCACAGATACTTATAGTTGATCCAGTTTGTTTGGTATTGAAAATGGGCAATATCGGTCCACGATTTCGCCTAGCCCCCATATAAGGCCTCCTTTAGAAAATTACATTATCGCCAATAACTGACTAACAAAAGCATCAATAGCGCTGTAATTCGGCACAAACATGTTTTATGGGGACATAAATCTTTTCATAGAATAAAGATCATAGAATAAGGATCGGTCCATAATTGACCCTACCCCCCATACAAAGTACCCTTCAGAAAATAACTTTATCGTTCACAACTGACTAACAGAAGCATCAATAGCGGTGTAATTCGGCACAAACATGTTTTATGGTGACATAAATCTCTTCGTAGAATTTTATAAGGATCGGTCCATAATTGACCCTACCCCCCATATAAAGTCCCCTTCAGAAAATGACTTTATCGCCAATAACTGGCTAAGAGAAGCATCAATAGCAGTGAAATTCGACACAAACATGTTTTATAGGGACATAAATCTGTTAATAGAATTTCATAAGGATCGGTCCATAATTGACCCTACCCCCCATACAAAGTACCCTTCAGAAAATGACTTTGTCGCTCATAACTGGCTAATAGAAGCATCAATAGCGGTGAAATTCGGCACAAACATGTTTTATGGTCTCATAAATCTCTTTATAGAATTTTATAAGGATAATTGACCCTATACATAATTGACCCTATCCCACCTATAAGGTCCCTTTCAGAAAACGACTTTAATGCTCATATCTACCTTAAGAAGCATATATATAACAATAATATTCGACATATAAAAGTTTTATGGGAACTAAAATCATTTTCTTAAATGAGTCCATTATTATATGATGAGTCCATTATTATGTAACCCCCTAATAATGTGCCCTTTAGACAACGAATTCAACGCTCATTACTACAAAATTCTACATACACAAGTTTCGTGCGAGCCAAAATCTCCCTATCAAATTTTATAAGGATCGATCCTTATTGAAAGTAAGAATATCGGTTCACGTTTTCTCTATTAAAATGCCCCCTTCAGAAAATAACTTTATCGCTAAGAGATGTATGCTCATATCTGCTCATAACATATCTGCTCATAACATATATATATAAAGCAATAAAATTCGACATAAAAAAGTTGTATAGGAAACAAAATCATTTTCATAAATTTAACGAAAATGGATTTATAATTGACCTTACCAAGGTCCCCTTCTGAAAATGACTTTAAGACATATTACTGTCCCAAAAATGTAAGTACATCAGTAAAATTCTACATAAACACGAATGATTTGATGGTGGGTATATAAGATTCGGCATGGCCGAATATAACACTCTTACTTGTTTTTTTTTTTTTTTGAATAAGGCAGTAAGACAATTTAAATTAACTATTTTTGTTGAAATTATAACAAAAGTTTATTTTTAAATTTACCAAATAAATGACAAATAATTAACTATACAATGATTACTGAAATTATGTATACAAATTGTTTAAGAACATTCAATGTTGGTTCAAACAAAAATGT
Organism: Lucilia cuprina; assembly: GCF_022045245.1. NCBI lineage: Eukaryota > Metazoa > Arthropoda > Insecta > Diptera > Calliphoridae > Lucilia > Lucilia cuprina. The sequence goes on from NC_060951.1 coordinate 26,678,667, forward strand.
TGGAGTTAAGGTATAAAATCAACAAATAAAATCCTAAAACTTACACAAAAATTTTTATTTGTATTTCTTTCAGTCCAACATTTTAACACTCAGTAACTTTTGGTTTCCAATTTAAAAGTTTTTGTTATGCTTTGGAATATATTAAAAATCGAAGGTAAAATATGTCAAGTAAATAACCTTGGACTGACTTAAAGTATTTATGTAAAAAAATATAATGTGAACCTGGTGTTTGTGAAAATTTCCAAATCAAAATATACAACTGCTACTTATTTCTTTACTTTTGTAGAAGTTAAAGTTTTGGCAACATACCTATAATATCGTTGACCTATTTCTATACCACATCTGTGTATAGAGCATAAAGACAAAAAATGTAAATTGCGGTCGGTTATATTCGACTGTAAAATACCCATATAAAGTAAATGTATGGGTGTTGATTTACTTATAAGGGGGAGCTATATATACTTATAAGGGGAAGCTATACAGAATAAAAAATTCGGATTGGATAAGTAGTCTTTTTTATAAATAGTTCATCTACCAAAAATGTTGTTCCACATATGTATAGAACGACTGACGGAATATGTATAGTAATATGTATAGAACGGCTGACGAAATATATATATTACTGGCAAAATGTTTATGTATGTTGCATCCAGCTAGAAGTGTGTTAGTGTAAGAGTTAATATAAATTTTACTCCTATAAGCTATACGGCAATGCATTATGATACTTATAATTACTTAATTGGATACCTAGAAACAACTTATCGCCATTCATGAACATTTTAAAGTATGTTAACTGTTAAACAATTTTAATAGGATTCATTCTTGGCACAAAAACAAAGCATACATTAATAGACGGACGTTGTCAAATCGATGAAAATCTAAGCTGATTGAGGTACTTTAAAATGTGTAGTAATATTAATTTTTGGTATTACAAACATCAACAAAAACGTATACCATCCTCTCCATTATATGTGGTATTGTAGATTGTAAGAGTATAATAACAGTCACATATTTGTGTTCTAGAATACATAAACTATTATTTCTGCATTGAGAAAACATACAAGTACCCACGCCCACTTTGTGCCAAATTGTATGTGTACTAATAAAAAAAAAATATCCTTGCAGTTCGCCGTTTTTAATTTTAAGTAAATTGGCTACACACTGAACTTGAACTACTGGAGATCTCTATCCAAAAGTTTCACAAATTTATGTCAGCGGAGTCGTTATTTATTAAAAAACGCTTTACTAAATGTTGCTATAATAGTTTCCTATTTACGATTTTTTCTATTTTATTAATATGGGGCTTCCATTCCCCCATAATGAAAGTCCGCTTTTTTCTCCAAAATGTTCAGATGAATATAAAAGTTCTTCGAGCAAAATTTAAAGAAGCTAGCTTTATAAGTTTCCCAGAAAAAAATTTCGTATATTTTATTCATATGGGAAGTGAAACGCCCCCATTTGTATACCGCCAAATCATTACCAAAAATTTTTATATGGATGTTAAAGTTCTTTGTGCAAGTCGAATTCAAATAGTTTCAAAAATAGGCGAATTTTTGTATTCAAATTAAGTATATCGGAAGTGCCACCCCAATGTTCATTTTGTCAACATGAGTTTATATGGATGTCAAAGTTATCCATGCAACATTTGAGGACTCTAGCTGTTGCAGTTTCTGAGATATGCGACTTTTAATACTGATTTTGTATGTGGGCGTAGCACCACGCTCACATCCAGACATACAGGAAGATACTGTGAAAATTTTAAGAAAATCGATCCAGCCGCTTAGCAATCTATAGATTTCAAACAAACCCACATTAATTTATATTTATATATAAAGATATATAAAGGTCCCTAGTAGAAATGACTATAACGCTAATTTCCGGCTTCAAAATAATATGAAATACATGTACCGCTATGATATTCATAAATATGATTTGTATAAACCAAAATCGTACTACTAAATTGGAGGTGGATCGGTTTATAATTCCCTCCCATAAAATGTCACTATCAATAATTACTTTAACGATCAGTACTGGCCTAAAAACTCGAGTACAATAACGAAATCCGACCTAAAGATGATATGAATAAATCAAAATCGCCATACAAAATTTGATGGGTCCAAATTTAACCCTACCTGGTTCATAATTCCTGTCTTCATAATTACTATATTACCTCAAAAATCGACAAATCTCTTTGTAAAATTCTATAAGGATCAATCCATAATTGATCCCACCCGTCATATAAGGACCCCTTAGGAAAATAACTTTTACGCTTATAACTTTTTAAAGGATTCATCTATAATGGTAAAATTCGGCACAAAGATGTTCTATAGGAACCTAATCCCTTTAATCCCATAATATTTAATTACCCTAACCGCCATATAAGGTTCCCTTCAAAAAATAACTTTATGGCACATAACTGTCTAAAAAGAGCACAAAATTTATGGTTTGTATAGAAGATTTGGCATGGCTGAATATAACACTCTTGTTGCTTTTAAAAATTGCAAAAAAAAAAACATAAACATCTTTTAAAAATACTATTTAAAAATCGTTAATAATTAAATCTTTGTCTGTAAATATGATTAAAAAAATACCTTTTCATACATAACAATAGTGTATTTGGTATCAAAAAAGAGATCTTTAAGAAATTTGTACTAAATGACAGATTTGTTCAAAAAACGTTATTGTAATAAATAATAAAAAAATATTGTAGAAAACTATACAATAAAACAAAAATTTAAATTTTTAAATATTACTCACTCTACATTCTTATTTGTTTTTGCAAAACATCTCTTTTATTTGCCAATATTACAATATTTTTTTTAATTTTAATCACCAAAATAATGAAAATGTGTCCTTAAGAGCACTATTATTTTATTTAATTGTTTACGTTCAAATAAAAATTTAACCACGCAATATAGTTACAAACATTAAAATTTATATTCAAATTATTTTTATTTAAAATGAAAATTTGCAAACCAAATGAAATCATTAGTTGCGTGAAATTAACGTGAAATGCCACAATTTGTTTTAAGACATATTGTTCATTTTCAACATACATTTTGGAAGAGAATGGTTCATTGAACACAATAGCCACAATAATCTCGTTCTATTAAATTTACATTTATTCATACTCATTCAAATAGTAATAAGTTGTATCTGCGTGTGCGTCAGACATAAAGTGGAAGAAGGAAATTCTTTTGACAATTTAAATTTTCAAAATTGTCCAAAGAAAAATACCAGTCTTATGCATGGCATTGTAAAAAATTGTTTAAGACTTCGAAAAATGAAACAAAAATCGTTAAGAAAAAGTATTTTTATTCATTGGTTTGTTTTAAATACACTCTTTAAATAGTCCACATCGAGTTCAATACACACATATACATTAATTTCCTGAATATATCAAACTTTCAAGGTTTAATTTCCACAAGTTTCCATTTCAGTTTGAAACAATGACAGCATTACCACCCACAAATTTCACTTCACACTCTATCAAACACCTAAAGGTAAACTTCAGCTTGATACTAAAACTATTACAATTAAGATAAAGCCAAACAGCAATGCGGTTAAATGTATCGAATACTAGTATATAATCCACAAATATGTGGTAAAGTGGCTTAAAATATATACATTTTTAAGCCCCTACACAAGTACATACATTGTGTGTAAATATCTCTGAAAATAAAATGAATGAAATTTGATTTCGTCAAGAAGTTACTATAACGATTGCTTTATAATAAACATCGGGATATCACTTTGGCTACTTGAAAGACTTTATCGATACTTTTCATTTTCAACATCAAATAATTCCTTTAAATAAAGCATATTTTGAGAATATTTATCTATATTTTCCATTATCAACACCAAATATTTAACAACAATAAATAATATTTAGAGAGTTTGGCACTTCATAGCATCTAAGTGTGATACATAGTTTATTTTTTTACATATGGAATGATGAGACCAAAATAACAAAATTGTTATTTGTTATTATTTCTCTCACCGCATGCACGAAAAATCCCATTATTAATGAAAATTTTAGAGATTGTCTTCGATTTCTGCTAATATTTCTATTACATAAGAACTGATTATTTATAGGAAACTTCTAGGAAGCATTTATGACAGACATGCTTTCCAGGCATAAAAAGGAAAAAAATTTTGCACAAAAATAATTGCATAAGATTGTGGTTAAAAATTAAAAGTCTTACAAGAAAAACCAAAAATGTGTATATGTAAATAATTGTTTTTGCAGCAATTTTTGTTACCAAGAAAAAAAATAGGAATGAAAAATTTGGAAAAAATAAAATCATTTTCAACAAAGTTACCAGCATGCACAACAGACAATTTTCAAGTTGTGGTAAATCTTTGTAATTTCGTAGAAGAAAACTCATTAGATACTTTTATACCCTCGGAGTGATGTCATCACTATAAAGTCTCTTTCGGGATTAAGATGGAAACAAATTCTACCTTACCGTTCCCAAATAATTTAAACTTAAGTGCAAATTTTTAATGTCATATATTGACTTGTTTGGACATGCCTTCTGAACAAGCACATGTTAAAATAGTCACCTGTACAATCGTTAGCATTCACTAGTCTCATCCATACTGCTGGTTTTTGACATTGCCAAAATGTAAATTTTTTAAATGTAAATTTGTAGCATAAGTATATTTGTGTGGATTACATACAAACACACATATAAACGTGTGTTGTGTGTGTGTGTGTTTTTTTTAATATGTATTTTAGAAACGTTTATTCATTCGTATATTTGTTCGAAAACAAAACGTGTTATTTTCTAGCAAACTTATCTAACCATAAACTAACACGTACAATATCTTAACACACTGTTACAAAAGATTTGATTTCGTTTTGTACTCTTTTGTTCGTTTTTTTTAAAGAACGTTCTAAAATTTATGTTTTAAAAAGAAGCAGCACCGTCTTTTTATTGGTTGTCTGTGACCCTAGCAAATCCAAATTGAGATAACAGTATACTATTATATTATACTTTTAGAAAACAGTATATTTTCAAAATTAACTTCAACTTAAGTTAGAAAATTTTTGTTTTAATGTGCAATCTTAAAACTATTTAAGATTTAAATACAAAGTTTTGCACAAATAAAATTATAAGAAACAAATATACGTGATTTGTTATAATATACCAGAAAAGTAGACTATGTGAAGTATTTGCAAATAAAAGTTTTATTTTTTATGTCGTATTTACAAAGTTAATCGAAATATAAAGCTATTTTCTCAAAAAAAAAAACTATACAAATCAGTTTCTTTGAAATAATAAACATATAAATTGAATAAATTTTTTGTTATTTCTAAAAAAACAGTACGTATGATTAATATTTTTAAAAGTATACGTAAAGTAGTACATTTTATACTCTACTTATGATATTCTCAACTGATACACAATGATCGATACATTTTTATACCCTACACCACTTTAGTGGGGAGGGTATATTGGGTTTGTGCTGATGTTTGTAACATACAAAAATATTCGTCCTATACCCACCTTAAAGTATACCAATAACTCCACCTCTGATCCCTCCGAGAGAGATGAGCATCATCTGTACTATTGGCAATCACGCCAGCAGAATGGGTCTCGAATATAACGATTACTGTATAAATTGTAATAATGAGGAGGGAGAGGAAAAAATATCTCATAAATAAAATAAAATTTAATCAAATAGTTTAAATACATTTTTAAGAGATTTTTCTACCTCTTCACAAAACAATTTTTTTTATAAAACTAAGTAGAAATTTTTAATGTGGTGAACTAATACAATAGTTGCAATCATTAACTATACCATTATTTCTGATAGATTAAAAATTATGAGGATTTTAATTTATTTATTTATTGTAAGATGAGCTTTATCAGTTTTTCTTAAAAGAAAAACATAGCGTTTTCAGCGCACGAGAAACTTTGATGCATTTTTTTATGGTTAGCGAATAACTGCTTGTTCATAATTATGTGTTGCTTAAATTTCAGATTTTCAATAAAAATTATAAAAACTGTTGAAATGAAAATCTATATATAGATAACAATAGTACCTCAGCCTCATTTAATGACACATTAACATCACATTCTCATATTCATTTCCTTGACATGTTCCACTAGCTTACGGAGAAATAGTACTGAATTTAAAATTTATTAATAGGGGATTTTTTTAATCAATGGATTTATTTTGGATTTATTTTATTTAAAGGAAATAACTATCTTTAGAGGCTGAAATTTCATTATCTGAAAATACACTGTATAAGCTAATACAAGGTCAAAGAAAAGTTTATTTCAGTGCAAAAATGGCATTTCTATAGCTATAAGTAGTAAATGCAATTTCGATTTATTATTATTGTATTAATAGAACAAAACCAAAGTAATTTTTAAGGAAATAAATTTGTTTCACTTTGCCTCTGACATTATGATTTGAAATTTATTTAACCTCAATTAAAACTTTTTGCCTTATCCACCTGGCGTACAGTGCAAGAACTAACATTTGGATTTAATAAATCTAATTGTTTAAAAAATGCTGCTATACCCAGTGTGCTTTGCTACCATAAAAGCAATAAAAATAAAAAAAAAACACTTAACGATTTTGAATATTCTAGTTCTATTAGTTTCCCAGATAAATGAAATTTAATATTAAATTCATATGGGAGGTGCCAACCCCCTATTGAAAGTGCGCCCGTTATTCTCAAAATGTTCACATGAATATCAAAGTTCTTTATGTAAAATGTGAAGATTCTAGCTCTAATAGTTTCTCCATATATGAATCTTTCTATGATTCGTATATCCAGATGAAAATCCGCCGTGTTTTTTACAAAATGTTCAGATGAATATTAAAGTTATTCGTACAAAATTTAGTTTTATCAGTTTCCCATATAAATTTTTTTAATTAATTCGTATGGAATGTACCGCCTACTTTTTATCATAAATAATCTAAATTGACTCTAAAGTGGCTCAAAATATGAGGACTCTAACTGTTATATTATATAGATATAATATATAACTTATAGTATACGCACAATCGGGATAAACGACGAATTTTTCCGAACGAATATTCGACGTCAGAAATAGAACACAGTTGCGTATATGAAAATGTACACAATCATTGCGTATAACAAAGTTCGTCGTACGTAACGAACTATGCGATAGGTTTATTTCTATTTATTATGCAGACGAACGACGAATTAATTGGAGAAAATTGTTTTAAGACCAATTCCGGTAGCCCGAATTTGCTGAAATTTGGCGGTTGTCAGTACAGCTAATGACAAAACAATACTATGTTCGAAAATTCGAAATCATATTCGAAAATTCGAAGTTATGTTCGAAAAAAAAATTTATGCTCTTAAAATAATTTCTAGGTCATAAAAACTAAAAATAAAATTTTCGAAAATTCGAACTTAAGTTTGAAAAATTTTTAAAGCCATTTTTAAGCCTTTGATGACACTAAGTTCGAAATCTACCACACTTTTGGACACCTTTTTTGTACTCTTCAATTCTCTTTTAACAAGAGCCCAATATCTCTCCACTGGCCTTAGCTCCGGGCAGTTTGGAGGATTTGCCTCTCTTGGTACAAATACCACATTATTGTTCTTGTACCACTCAAGGGCTTGTTTACCATAGTGACAGGATGCCAAGTCAGGCCAAAAATAAGTGGACACATTATGAAGTCTTATGAATGGAAGCAGCCTTTTTTGTAAACATTCCTTGATGTAAATTTCGGTATTTATAGAGCCCGTTGTAACAAATGATTGGCTTCTTTTGCCGCAACTGCATATTGCTTGCCATACCAAGAACTTTCTGGGAAATTTTGTCTGCTTTTGGGTCCTAAAATTTTCTTCAACATTCCCTCCAGCATCAGCAACATAAAACTTTTGACCTGGAAGTTGCCAGAACATACGTTTCGTCATCCATTTTGCAGCAAGAATATTTTTTTATAAAACTTGACTTTAATTTCCGTGCTCTGTTTTTGGCCTCTAAATTTTTAGCAGCGTTCCTGTTAGGAACTTTTTGAGCCTTGTATGTTTTTAAACCTGCATTAGCTTTAACTTTTCGTACCAAATAGTCCGAGCACTGAGCTAACCGAGCTGCTTTCCTACCGGATGTGTTGGGAGCTCTTTTGAAAATGCGTTCTATTTTTTGGCTTTAGAAACATCATGTGGACCATTCCTTCTACCTGAACCAGGTTTTCTATCAACTGACAAGTTCTCCCGGTACTGTTTAATAACATTGGAAACAGTTTGACGGTAGACCTTTGTATGCTGGGCCAACTTTTTGTAAGACCAAGTTGGGTTTAGTTGAAAATATTTAATAATTTCAGTACGCACTTTTTTCTGGTCACTCATTTTAATCAGATTAACAAAAAAATTAATATAATTGACATTACACATAATAACTGACATGTTTTTCAAAGGTAACTTGATCAAAAAAAAAAAAATCAAATAATACTTTGGTTGAAAAATGTAATGAAAAACGTGTGTTAAGAATTTTTCGCTCTCACTCCTTATTATAAACATATTTATATTATAAATACATGATATGTATGTATACATTCGTATGTTTTATAAAAAAGTTTAATTGTCAATATTAAAATAATTTTTTAAAAAAATTATATAAATTCGTTTTAAGAAGATTCTTATTAAACGACGATTAAATCGTAAGTATTTATATTAAATAGCGGAAAATAAATTTTGTTGATAATGTTGTATTTGATTGCATATACAGTTCCCCGTGACTTTTTGGAAGAGCTAATCAAGTGACCAAGAAATGAGGATGTTTTTCTATAAATCATCGTCTTTTTACGTGTTTTGTTCCAGAAGAAGAATATTTTTTTAAACTAGACACATTTCACATACTAAGCAAAAATCGTATTCAAGAGGGGTAAACGAGAAATCATGAAGATTTCTCTGTAGACGAGTTTGTTGTCTACATTCTTTTGATGTTTAAAGTTAAGAAAGTTGTATCTTCGAGTTACTCTTCTCAAAATACATCTTGTTATGTCATATGATGTAACCCAAATTATTTTCAGTATAACATGACCATTCGTGATTTGGACCGATTTCAAAAAAGATATTTTTTATTTATTTTAAAATTTTAGTGTTTTCGTATTATGAAACTATACAATAATTGTGTCATATAAAAGATTTTTGAAGCCGTGAATAACCCTGTACCAAAGTTTTACAATTACAATTACAAAAAAATTAAAAAACTTACTTTTTTGGAGCCGGTCTATATTACGAACAGCAATCCAATTGAAAATGAGATTTTTCATTTGAAATTCAGATAATTCCGTTTGAAAATGATATTTTTTATTTGGAATTTAGAAAAAATCAATTGAAAATAAAATTTCTCATTTGAAATCCAGAAAATCGTATGTGTTTATTTTATTCAACCTTAAGTTAAAATTAATTGTAAAGAAAAATCTCATTTTCAATTAAATTTTTGTAAATTTCGAATGAAAAATCTAATTTTCAATTGGAATTTTCTGAATTTCAAATGAAAAATCTAATTTTCAATTGGAATTTTCTGAATTTCAAATGAAAAATCTCATTTTCAACAGTTGTATTCCGAATTACAAATAAAAAATCTTATTTTCAATTGATATTTTCTCAATTTAAATTGAAAATTCTCTTTTTTAATTGTTCTTTTCTAAATTTCAAATAAAAAATCCAATTTTCAAAATTAAAATCTAAATTTCAATCGATGTTTTCTGAATTGAAATGAAAAGTTCTTATTTTCAATTGAAAAAAGTGTAGTACTTTTATGCGATTATATAAATATAAATCGGCAAATTGAAATTTGCGAATTGTGTTAAGTATTGTAAGTATATTATCTTTATATTATATATATTTTTTATTTCTTTAGAAACTGTATTTTTACTAATTCGATAAAATTCATTATGATTTCGATACATGTTTAAAACGAAATTTTGATCACCTTGGAGCTTAATATGATCATGTATAACAATATTATGATAAATACAAAAATATCATGATGAAATATTTTGGGATCTTATATTGGGGCAAGGATCAAATAAAGCCCGATGTCCGCCATTCTTTACAATATAATTATACCCTACACCACTTAGTGGGTTTGTGCTGATGTTTGTAACATACAAAAATATTAGTCCTATACCCACCTTAAAGTATACCAATCGGCTTAGAATCATTTTCTGAGTCGATTAAGCTATGTCCGTCCGTCCGTCTGGCTGGCTGTCCATGTAAACCTTGTCGCAATTTTCAAGATAATTGGATGAAATTTGGCACACACGCTTCTTTTGGCCCAAGGACGAAGCCTATTGAAAATGGTTAAAATCGGTCCATTATTTCGACTAGTCCCCATACAACCGTACCCCCCATATAGGGCCTTTTAGCTTATAATTAATTTAAATGATCTATTATGTTAACTAAAGTCGACAAAACTTAGTTTTATACAACTTTAAATGACACTCCCGATTTTTGTAATGATCGGGCTTCATTTGACCCTATCCCCCATACAAACTCCCCTTCAGAAAATGACTTAAAGGTCAAAATTCACTTACAAACACTAATAACACTTTTAAATTCTACATAAATAATATTGAAGAAGACTTAACTCCCCCTACTAACATTTTTAAGGATAGGGCCATATTTTGCCCTACTCCCCTTTAAGCCCTCTTAAAAAAATTTCTTTTTTTGCCGAAAAAAGTAAAAATATTCCGAAATAAAGTTAAGAAAATAAACCAAATGCTTTATATTTTTTAAATAATCCCCATTTTTAACATACATACTGACTGGTGTAGGGTATCATATGGTCGGCTACGCCCGAATATACATTCATACTTGTTAAATATATGAATTGCTGTACTCACAATTCTTAAACGAAAACTATATATAGTGCCCGAAGTGAAATTCTGAACGGTTGTAATTTCTACAAACATGAACTGTTTTGCAAGATTTTTGGTCCAAAGTCATAATTTCCATGGACATAGTATTTCACGAAAAAGATTCAAAGTGTCATACACATTTAGACAAACATGGTACATATTCTAACCACTTATATATTAGAAACAATGACTTAAAAACACAACAGCAATATCATCAAAATGATATATTTAAACCATATAACATATGAGTTTAAAATATTGTCTAATGATCAAAATTTATTGCTGTTGATGTGCTATTAAAAAGGATTTTTAAGTATTATTTAAAATCGAAACCAAAATGGTAAGGGTTAATGACCCTTCTGCAGGTTATTTTCTTCTTTTAGTTCAAATTTAACAACAGTCCATTAAAACAAAATTTATATGTCTAGTAAGCACATGTACTACATGTGGAATATTTAACAGAAATAAAATAATTTTAGAGAATTAAGTATAAACAATTTAGTACACATATTTATGTATACAATCCATGTGTAGGATTATGTGTGTTTCTATGTATTTTAGTTTAAAAATAAAATGTATTTAATTTAAAGCCAACATAAGCTATTTAAATATCCGGTTATACAAATATAGATTTAATTTTTTAAGCTTTATATTTACAACCAATAATAGGAAAAAAATTTGTTTGTTAATATTGTTGTATTTTTTAACTTTAAAATAGTAATTTTAGCTTACCTGATTTTTTTTTGCTAAGAGGTATGGAAGAAAAGGATACGGATCAATATCTTAATTGTATATATAATTGCATTATTAAACTGGATTTCAATAAGAAAGTAATTTTTTAAACATAATTTTATAGCGAGACTATGGTAGTTGATAAATTTACTTCTCTTGTGTCAGCCGTTTACCAGGAAAATGTGCTCAAGGTTAGTAACTTTTGTTAGAATCTCGATATCATTTATCCGTCCATCCGTCTGTCTGTATAAAACACGCTCATATAAAAACGAAGATAAGTAAATAAATTAAATTTGACTAAAATATTTACTATTATCCTAGACCGTTTAGTATTGAAAAAGAGTAAAATCGGTTCACATTGGGAAAACTTATGAATCAAAATTAAAAAGAAATAAAAAATCAATATAACTTTTGATTCTCCATTAAAGTTTAATACGAGTTAAAAATTGAACAATAATATTAAAATTTCACACACCTCCCATATAAATATACATTAGGCTTCGTTTCAAAAACAAAATTTTCCCGTTCTTGTGATATAACAACTTTTTAAAAGGTTTTTATATCAGTGTCAACTATGCTGTAATAATTTTTTCAAAATTCCAACTTTATCCTCTGCATCTGTTAGGCGGAAACCACATGTTTTGAGAGATATTTTTTACAGAGCAGAAACTGCTAGAAATTATGCTTTAAAGATTGATTTTATATGAAAAATCAATAAAAATAAACTCAATTTTAGCGCTTTTGTAATGTTCCAAAGTGCATTTAAAGTTATCCAAAGATGTACGTTTTTTGCTGAAACAAATTGTTTTTGCTAAAACAAATGGTGCAAAAACAAAATTCTATAATTTACTCTTAAGATGTGATAAAACTTTAAATTTTTTAGATTTTAAACTTAACAACGCTATATTTCGAAAACTGCGAAAGGTATAAGCCCAAAAATTTGTCAATGCGCAAGTTATATATGGGACATTAATTGGGTGTAGTTTTATTAAATTAAGAGGTGATGATGAAAAACACCATTGTTTGATGGAAAATTATCAATCCACAAGTTAACATTATAACCATCATAACTGCTAAACGAACTACAATAAATTAAAGATTTTAACACTATTTTTAAGGGCATTAAATATAATATTTACGAATGATAAAATTAAGTTTATATATCTAAAGGTCCCCTCCCCAAAAATGCCTCTAACTTATTATATAATTAGGATATTTATACAAAATAACATATGGAATGACAAACTTTTATGGTGATGGAGGGTATAGAAATGTTTCATAAAATAACTACTATTTTAGAAAACATGTGAAGGATTACATTATTGTTTATTTGTTTGTTTTACCAAGCAATTTCAAAGGAAATTTTTAATTGGGCCAAAAACATCATTTAAACGTAATACTATAAAATTTGTACAAGAAATACATTTAGTAAAATATTAAATGTAAAAATCAGCTTTACGCAAAAACCTTGAATAATTAAGTAGTGGAATATAAAATTAGTTGTTAAATAAAATCATAGCAAATACTTAGTATTGTGGTATAATTAAATTTTAAAGTTTTCCTCTATCCTCTATATAAAATAAAAGTTAATTTGAACTAGTTATTTGTCATTGATAGTGATAATGATGTTTGAAACCATTAATTATATTATAATAAGTAGAAATAATTACATACACTCTTATATACACACACAGGTGTATTTGTATCAATCAACCATTATTATGCTAATTCACTAATTAAGTTTTAATATCCTTAATTTTCAAATACGCATGAATATGCTATATGCACAAGTTTAAGCCTTTAAAATTCAATTTGACACTTTAACTTTACCGAAATTTTTTTTTTAAAATGTTGATTTGTCATTTCCACTCTCTTCTATCTACAAAACGACATCGAAAACCATCATCACATGCAATTACGCTTAAAATTTAATTTACTATATTTCAGCCATTATCCTTTGCCAATGTAAACAGTTTTTTAAGCACTTGTCAAACATTTGCAGAGAAGGATTTTTTTAACATTAATGAGTTAATTCTTTTTAATTTATTTTTAATGAATGGTGAAAGAAAACTCTAAATAAATGAACACTGGCATTATAGAGTTGATTTTTTTGGTTTTAAATAATAAACTAGTTAATTTAACATAACGTAGTAGTGAGGAATTGAGAAAATTATATTAGATACTATTTTTTTACAATTTTATTTTATAAGATATTCTAACGGGTTTTTGTCCTGTTAAAAGAAGAACGGACATAAAACGGAAAGGACAAATTCTATAGAAATAACACGAGTTTTTATTTCAATGGGAAACTTTTTTATCATGTCAGTTAATGTAAGCAAGTTAGAGTGTGCCGAATCTTAAATACCCTGAAATTCAGAAACTGCTTCGACATGAATATGAACATTTCGGAACGGACTGAATATATTGATCGTGACACTTCCTATATAAATAATATAATAAATTAGTATTTCTGAGAAAATATATGTTTTATAGCGCTCAAATTTTACAAGAGCCACTTTTATATCAATATCTATATTTAAGACATAAATGGGCGGATTAGGGATAGAGGTCGTGGGGCTTCACATACGAATTAAAGACAAAAATAGCCATCTGAGAAACTCTTAGAGCTAAAATCCTAAATTTTTCAATAACAGATTTCACTTGCTGCCATAATTGTATATTTTTAAATATTATTTTTTTTATGAAATCAAATAGAAATGCTTGTATCATCAGAAAAAAATACTTTTTCTGAAAATTCTAAGAATCTAAACAAAACAAAAATAAACAAATAGATATACGTATGTGTGTAAAATACTGTTGTTTTGTTTTAACTCTTTATTTATTTTTTATTAAAATAATTTTAATCAAATTATTTTTCGTATCAGCTTTAAATATTCTATGAAAATAAGAATCAATTAATATAATTTTAAATTTTTTGAACTAAAAAATTGTTATATATGTAAATCAATTTATTTATAAATATTGATTGCAGTTACGATGAATTAGAATAATTTAAAAATTTTAATATTGAATTCTACAAATTATTTTATAGTATTAAATTGATGGATTTAAAATTCAAGATATAATTATTTAATGCTTTACGTTTATTATAACAAATAATTAATAAATGTTTTATTTCCTGTATAGAAAAATATAACTTTTTTTATTATAAAATGTTCATTAAAATTTGTAAAAATAATTAAAAAATTCTAATATCTTTTAGTGTCCCAAAGCACTTAAATAAGAAAAATTAAAAAAAAAATTACTCCATTTTGGGAACTATTCGCATCAAATAACGTCATTATATATAATGTATATATGTATAAATTTTTATTTTTATTAGATATTTTAAACCATATTTGTTGTAAAGTAATAAAAGGAAGGTGTCCGCAATTTTCTTAAGCTTATTCTTAAATTTTTAGTAAATCTCAATGAAATTCATGTTTTTCATTTTGGAAAACAGGTATAATTCTTCACCGTTTTGCATTTTATAACAAATCTTTTTAGAATATAAAATAAATAGGAAGCATAAATCTCAAGTAAAAGTAAAATCGAATGTCAACCCATAAATGCTCAAACTTATGTTATGCAATGTTAATATTCTTAAAACTATAGCGAACGGAAAAAAGATCCGTAAGTCAAAATAAGCTTTGTGACAATTTTAAAAATTTATAGAATAATTTTCATATGTATGTTAAAAAAATGTTCAGTTTTTAACGGAAATGTTAAGCTACAATAAAAATATTTATCAACCAATCACAACTTTTGTACGATTTATTTTTCGGCATTTTAAAAATTCACATCCTTATTTATAAAAAATGTTTTATTTTGTAAAAGGATTATAAAATGAAATCCTACAAAGAAAATTTAAACTACTTAATATTAACTTTTTTATTTGGAAATTTCATAACTTTAATCAACGACACCAGTACGTATAAGTGTTAATGATTTATTTATATTGCAAATATTAAGTATACGCATTATTAAGAGAAGTAGTTGCGATGTTTTGAGGGTTATTTTTTCGCAAAATTTAAGAATTTACATACAAAAGAAGACGATACTAATAGACATTTTCATCTCCTAATTAATTTAGCTCATGTATCTAAAGCTTTTATAAACGGTTTATAAATTAGATTTTGTATGGAACTTTTGTTTTATAAACCTTTTATAAAATAAAAATGTTGTTTGTGAATAAGGAGGTTAATCTATTAAAAATGTTTAACTTTTACAAATATTTTAACAAATATTTTAATGGGATAGAAGGATTTTACATATAAAACTTGTTTATGTTAATATTTATGTTTATGTTGATATTTATTACTCGTTTTTTCACATTTTTCTTAAAGGGTCCTTTATGGGAGATATGGTCAATTATTCAATTCCCATAAATTATGATAGAGAAATTTAGGTATATGTCGATAAGTGTAACATTTTAAAGTAAATAAAATATCGAAGATACTCACAATTATGGATGGCGAAATCATGATTTAAGGACTATTCGGTGGGTTCAGTTGTATTTGTAATTGACTTCGTACAATAAAAGATCATTGAATTATATTCAAACTTGCGGCCTGTAGTTTGATTACAAGGTTTACATGGACTTCACTAAAGTGATGAAAAGTATATGTGTTTAAATATATAAATATATACCAAATAACTAAGACACTTTATTTAATTTGTTTATACATATTTATATTTATCCAACTAGGATATATACATATATACATTTATCCTTACATTTTTCCAACCAAGTGAATAATCTTTAATTTTCAAACAATTAAAAATTATTTAGTTTTTGTTGTAAAATTTATGCTAAGCAAATACTCAACTGCATACAACTAGCATTACTTTAAAGTACTCTATGCCAGCAAGTTTTTTAATGTCATCATGTTAAAGTAATAATTTAAAACGCCACTGAGTGAGTAGTGGTAAGCAGTTTGAATAGCTGTATAATAAACAGCTTTCACTTTAATAAAAGTGAAAACTTTGTTTATACCCATCTTCATGCATCATTGATATGTGGAGATTGGAATTAAGCAAAATAATAACAACTAAGAAAATAAACATAATTGGGCTTGTCCGACACACAAATTTCCCACATGATTTATGTATATATTTCCGTAAATATTGTCTGTGCTTTTAAACTAGTACATATTTTGCAATAAAATATTTGACAACTAAAAATTTCATAGTGTCTGCACCCAAATTTATACTGATGATTTGTGAATAATATACAAAGCCTATGTCATCATACTCACGAAAGAACAACTCATCACAAAACTTATCAATATTATTTAATTTACTGATACCCGTAGCTTACGAGTGCTTCAGGCTCACAAGCAACAAAAATAAATATTTCAAATCTACTATCCATAAAACCACTTTTCAAGTTATTAAATTAACTCCTACAAAGTTTATTTTAATCTCTTTTAAGCTCTTTTCGTTCATTTTTCAAACAACAACTACAATACCTTATCTGTTAAGAAGGAGTGCATGGCCAGGACCATGTAGGTTTTAATTAAAACCAACCATATGTTGACTTTGCTTAGGGTTTCTTAAACAATGTAGGTCAGTTACAACAAAACTGTTGTAACCAAGAATTCTAATGTAGTTCAAATTAATAAGTAGTGTTATCAGTTCCGTTAAAAACCCTAAAAGAAATGTATATAAAAATATCCGTTGCAACATGTAGTAATAAACATTTTTATATATATAACCTATAATAGTTTGAGTTTACATTTATTTGAGATTATTTTACGTAGATTCATAATCTAATAATATAATTTGATTTATGGCAGAAATAAGAAAAAACTGTCATGTCATAAACGTATAAATTTTTTTTTTATACCCACCATCAAAAAAGATGGTATATTGATTTTGTCATTCCGTGTGTAACACATCTAAATATTGCTCTAAGTATATATATTCTGGGACCTCGTAAGATTCTAAGACGATCTAGCCATGTCCGTCTGTCTGTTGTTGGCACGATAGCGTCCACAAAATAAGAGATATTGAGATGAAATTTTCCCAAAATATATTTTGTTGATCAGAAATGTTTGGTATTGAAAATGGGCAAAATCGGTCAACGATTTCACATAGCCCCCATACAAATGTACCCCCCGAAATACTGTATAAATAGCTTCAAATATTCACAAATTCGTTGTTTATGAAGCAAATACCACAGAATTTCGCATAGGTCAGATTTTTGACATCTGCAAAATAATTATGCATTATGGTGGACATAGGACAATAATTGGCCCTACCCCCCATATAAGGTCCCCGTCAGAAAATGACTTAATAGCTGATTACTGGCATAAAAATGGAAATATAGCGATGAAATTCGACACACATAAGTTTCATGCAAGCAAATATCCCTCAATCAAATTTTATGTATATCGGTCCATAATTGACCCTACCCCATATGACGTCCCCTTCAGAAAATTACTTTAACGCTCATTACGCTCTTAAAAATACAAGCATAGCGATGAAATTTGACATAAGTAAGTTTCTTACTAGCCAAAACCTCTTTGTGAAATTTTATGTGGATCGGTCCATAATTATCCCTACCCCTTATATATAGTCCCTCCATATAATTACTATAACGCTCATTACAAGCTTAAAAATACGACTATAGCGATGAAATTTAACAGAAGTAAGTTTATACTAGCCAAAATCTCTTTACCAAATTTTCCGGAAATAAGTTTTATACTAGGCAATATCTC
This sequence comes from Lucilia cuprina, assembly GCF_022045245.1. Taxonomy (NCBI): domain Eukaryota; kingdom Metazoa; phylum Arthropoda; class Insecta; order Diptera; family Calliphoridae; genus Lucilia; species Lucilia cuprina. The sequence goes on from NC_060951.1 coordinate 26,696,987, forward strand.
TCTACCAAATTTTATGTGGATCGGTCCATAGTTTAGCCTACCCCCCATAAAATTTCTTTAATGCTCATTACTGGCTTAAAAATTGGATTATAGCAATGAAATTACACAGAAGTAAGATTTATACAAGTCAAAATTTACAAAATTTTATGTCGATCGGTCCATAATTGACCATTCCCCCCATATAAGGCCCCCTTCAGAAAACGACTTTAACGTTAATTATGGGCGTAAAAATACGAATATAGCGAAGAAATTTGACATATGTATGTATCTTAGAAACCAAAAACTTTCCACCAAATTGTATGTGGATCGGTCTATAATAGACCACACCCCCCATATAAGGTCTCCTCCATAAAAGTACTTTAACGCTCATTACTGCCTTATAAATACGAGTATAGCGATGAAATTTCACAGAAGTAAGTTTTTAACAAGCCAAAATCTCTTTACCAAATTTTATGTAGAACAGGCCTTAATTGACCCTACCCCCAACATAAGGTCCCTATAAATACGAGTATAGTAATAAAATTCGACTTAATTATGTTCCTTGCTAGTCAAAAACTCTAAACTTAATTTTATGTGGATCGGGCCTTAATTGACCTACCCCCATATAATGTTCCCATCAAAAAATTAATTACTGGGCTAAAATACGAGTAAAGCGATGAAATTTGATATAAACATGACCTGTAGGATCCAATATAGTTCTACAAAATTTTACCGAGATCGGCCCCTTCAGAAAATTACTTTAAAACTTAGTACTGGCTTAAAAATACTAGTAGATTTATGAAATTCGACATAAACTAGTTTCGTGTAAGCTAATATCTCTATATCTTCTAAAGGAACCGAAATCACTTTATCAATTTTTATGAGGATCAGTCCATAATGACACCACGCCATATAAATTCCGCCCCAGAAAATGACGCGAAATATACGAATACAGCAATGCAATTCGACATAAAGCAATTTTGATTTAAAATCTCTACCATATTTTATGACTCCAATGCTCCTTAATGGCTTCAAAATACAAGTAGATCGATGGAATTTTAAACAAATAAGGAACTGACATCTTCCAACAGACATTTATGAGAATTGGTCCATATATGTATGTATGTATAAATAACCCTACTCCCTGATGTTCTCATTAATATCGATATATAATAATAAAATTTTCAAAATATCAAAGTTCATTTATATGGCAGTGATTTGATGGTGGGTATAAAAGATTCGGCATAGCCGAATATAACACTCTTACTTGTTTTTTTTTTTGCTTTCAAGCTGAGTCTGACTAATGAATTAAGAGTAATTTATATAGCAAATTATTAAGAAGACGTAATTAGGGTACTTCTATGTAATCAGAACGATATGTAGAAGTCACCGAAAAAAATGTTATCATTATTTGATAATGAATTATGTGCGTTTAAGTGATTTTCTAAAGGAGACCCTTTCTAGAGGAGAGCTTTGACCAATTATAGTCATTAGATTTTTTTTCTATATGAAATCTATTGACATAAGTATTGTAAAGATATCGAAATTCCAACTCATTTTCCGGGAATATAAAAATGTGTATGGCAGGTATATGATATTGTGAACCAAATCAGCTATTTCCATAAAGGTAACAAATGTTTGTAGAGATACAAACGTGTAATAATTTTTAATGGAATTTAATTTTATATTATTGCAAAAATTTCATGAAAATGTTTCCGAAAACATTTTTTAAATTTAATTTATAAGTTTTTCCTATTTAAACAAATTTTGATAATTTTCTATATCAAACTGTGAAGGACAATGGCGAATATTTAAAGTGAATTTCGTTAATTTCTGCTTCTTTAACGCGAATAAATTTTATACATTGTATTCCCAATTTTCAAAAATATATACTTTATTTGGTTTCAACTTAAGATTTCTCAAAGAGTCTTTTATGAACGGAAGTCACTTTACACAATTTTATGACTATCGGAACGTAGGTGACCTACATCATATATACGATCATAACTGGTTTAGAAATACATATACATATATCAAAAATATACATAAACTAATTCTATATTAATCCCTACAAAATATTGACCCTATCCTCATTAAAATTTCTTTGCCATACTTACTTAAAATAAAAGGAGTCATGACTAAAATGCAGTTCGCAGAATACTTTCTTTAATTATGATATTTTGCAAAACAGGGATATAAAGGTATATACTAATCGTATTTAATACCAAATTATTTTCAGAATTTCAATCGACTTTTAGGTTGTCAATCCACTCTATATCAAAACAATAGCGATGAATATAAGCAACTTTTTCTGTTGTCGTTGCTGTGGTCATCATAGGCATAGTGATCGAAGTAGAACTGTAAACATTATACCAGTCATTAATACATAGTTTGCTGCCATTCTAGTACAAACAACAACAATAAAAGCAACATCATATTGTGAAAAAATATATATAAAAAGAAACATGTTTTAATAGAAAAGTTATAAGCGGATATTAACATTCATATACATAAAAGCAAACACAACAACAGTATATCAATTAAAAAAAATTCCAAACAACCATAGAGTTCCATCCCACTTCTGTGTATGTGTATCCTGACTGTCCTGAGGAACATCCGTTTTAAAAATTTCATGTAGTAATACCTCTCAACCCATGCGTAGTATTGTACTGAATACGAGTAAAATAAAAAATACTTATTTCGAATGGTTCTCAGTTCCCTACTAGCGATTGAAAATTTTGATATGATGGGAGTTTTTTCGTATTTAGTACATTAAAATGCCTCGTTTGAGAGGTATTCCTCAAAAAAGTGGTCCACGGGACATACATACATATTTACATATGTATATTTCACTTGTTATCAATATTTAAAAAAATACACTCTCTCACTTTTATATTTGTACAAACAGAGCAAGTCACCTTCATAATTTGAAAAAAATACATATATAAACAAGTATGAATTTATAGTCAGACATTGCCGACCATATGATACCCTACACCAGTCAGTATGTTAAAATTGTGGATTTTTTAAATATAAAGCATTTAATTTGTTTTATTGTGAAATTTTTTACTTATTGTTGACAAAAAAGAGATTTACTTCGGAGTGCTCATAGGGGAGAAGGGGTAAATATGGGCCTATCCATATAAATTTTGGTAAATGAATTTATGTCTACTTCAAAGTCATTTATGTAGATTTTGATCGTTTTATGAGTAATTATAAGTTAATTTTGAAGGGGAGTTAATTTCTGAAGGGGAGTTTGTATGGGGGCTAGGGTCAAATGAGGCCCGATCACTATTAAAATTAGTATTGTCATTTATTGTTCTATAAAACTAATTTTTGCTGATTTTCGTTGACATTATAAAACATTTAACGTACTTATGAGCCTAAAGGCCCGATTCGGGGGTACGGTTGTATGGGGGCTTGAAGAAATAAAGGACCGATTTCAACCATTTTCAATAGTGATCCTTGAACCAAAAAAAGAGTATGTGCCAAATTTCATCAAATTATCTTGAAAATTGCGACCTGTAGCGTGCGCACAAAGTTTACATGGACACACAGACAGACAGACGGACGGACAGACGGACATAGCTAAATCGACTCAGAAAGTGATCGATTGGTATACTTTAAGGTTGGTCTAGGACCAATATTTTTGGGTGTTACAAACTTCGGCACAAACTATAGTGGTGTAGGGTATAACAATCAAAAAGTCAATTACGCTCTTAAAACAACACTTATACAGTGAATACCACTCACACAAATACTACTTACATATTTATGCTTTTATTAACTTCACACCAGTGAGAGTACAAAAATAACAGTTTGAAGTAAATGACATACAATAACGTTGGTATGCTGATAAAGATACCGTCTGCAACAACAAAAATTGCGTCATCAAGGATATACCATCAAAACTCGTTTGACTATATTCATACTTAAACAAGTTATGACTGTTAAAGCTGCATATCGAATGGCAACTTGTATGAGGACTACCCGAAAACGCCCATTTTCAATACCAAACAAACCTTACCTTAAGAAATATTTATGTTAAATTTCAACCCTCTAGCTCTTTCCATTCGGATTCTATCGTGCTTTCAACAGACAGACAGACGGACGGACGGACAGACAGTCTTAGAATTTAACGAGGACCCAGAATGTATATACTTTTGTGGGTCTACTTTCATGTGTTACAAACGGAATGACAAAATCCAAATATCCCCCATATTTTTTGAAGGCGGGTATAAAAACACAATGATGTACAAAAATTAATTAACAGTTGATGTACTTTAACCGTTTTATATAAACATATAAACTAACGACATTTTAAAATGTGTTTTCTTAACAATGCAACATTATCTGGCGTAATTTAAGTTGAATTTTAGGCTCAATTCAAGAATTCTGATTTTTTATGTGTATTTTCCAACATCCAGAGCGCAATTAGCACAATTAGACCTAGCAAAATTTTTTCAGGGCGTAACATGGTCTGGTTGGGAGGATGTGTATAATCACAAGGAGCCGAAAGGAGAATAAAACTTGATGAGAAGATATACGCGAAATTCTCTAGTTTTGACCGTACATACTATGGACACTACTTTAACAACTGTAGAATATGTAAGGAGAACATTGAAACTGTGGTAAAATGTATCTATCATTGCAATGGGTGATCAGTGCATGTAGACATTGATCACCCATCCATCTTTAACTGCAACATTACAAGAAACAATAATCAACGGGAATCGTAACCGATTAATAATCTATCATTATTAAGTTGTTTTTATACCCACCATCAAAAAAGATGGGGGTATATTGATTTTGTCATTCCGTGTGTAACACATCGAAATATTGCTCTAAGACCCCATAAAGTATATATATTCTATACTTAATTTGTAACTTATAATTTTACTTATTCTATTCTAATCTTCTTTTTTCTCCGTTCTTTTTCTTTAGTTCTTAGTTATCACTTCTTTCTCTTTTCATTTTCCATCACTATCTCGGGGCTTCTTTTTTCCATTTTTATATCAAAAATTTTTTTTCTTTGTTTTCTGTATTTTCTTACTTATTAATCTTTTGTTGTTTTCCCATTTTTATTCCTTTAAATCACAATGTCAGTTACTTTGTTTTGCTCAGATTCTTTAACTATACTTCACTGTCTTTTCTATTGATTTTTTTCTTTTTAACTTTACATTTCACTTTCTAGCTCTTTATTTTCTTATTTTGTATTTCTCTTTCCTTGACTTTTTCTTTTAATACTATTTTAACCACTTTTAACTATTCTATATTTTAAAAATTCATTATAATTATTGATACTTAGATGTTGTTGTTTTACTTATTTATACCCACCATCAAAAAAGATGGGGGGTATATTGATTTTGTCATTCCGTGTGTAACACATCGAAATATTGCTCTAAGACCCCATAAAGTATATATATTCTGGGACCTCGTAAGATTCTAAGACGATCTAGCCATGTCCGTCCGTCTGTCCGTCTGTCCGTCTGTCTGTTGTTGGCACGACAGCGTCCACAAAATAAGAGATATTGAGATAAAATTTTCCCAAAATATAGTTTATTGATCAGAAATGTTTGGTATTGAAAATGGGCAAAATCGGTCAACGACTTCACATAGCCCCCATACAACTGTACCTCCCGGAATATTGTATAAATAGCTTCAAATATTCACAAATTCGTTGTTTATGAAGCAAATACCACAAAATTTCGCATAGGTCAGTTTTTTGACGTCTGAAAAATATTTCTGAATTATGGCGGACATAGGACCATAATTGGCCCTACCCCCCATATAATGTCCTATTTAGAAAATGACTAAATAGCTGTGTACTGGCTTAAGAATGGAAATATAGCGATGAAATTCGACACACATAAGTTTTATGCAAGTCAATATCTCTCAACCAAATTTTATGTATATCGGTCCATAATTGACCCTACCCCCCATATAAGGTCCCCTTCAGAAAATGAGTTTAACGCTCATTACTCTCTTAAAAATACAAGTATAGCGATGAAATTTGCCATAAGTAAGTTTTTTACTAGCCAAAACCTCTCTATGAAATTTTATGTGGATCGGTCCATATTTGACCCTACCCCCCATATAAGGTCTGTTAAAAATATTGTAGTTTGTTTTATAATTATTCGTTCATCTACTTGTTATAAAAATACTTGTTCAAATTTGTAAAAATATAATTTCTCATTGTATGTATTTTTATTTTAAATCAAATTGAAAATAAAAATTTTCACTCTTTGTTACAATTCATAGAAACAATACACGAAATATTTTTCTCTGCTAACAGGTTATGGGCCCAGATCCATAACTAGGAAAGAATAGTCATTGTATTTTCGTTATAATTGTTTGCTCGTTATTGATACAAATGGAGGAAATCAAGATCTCAAAGCTAGAAGGTTCGGAAGGCTGGACTTTGTGGAAATTCCAAGTAAAGGTGGTGCTGCGTGCAAGCAACCTTTGGGAAATAGTTAGTGGAATTACAAAGAAGCCTGAACAAAATAACACGGAGATAAGTAAATGGATTTCTCAAGATGCCAAAGCTCAGAAAATTTTGGTGGTGTCAATGGGTGAAGAACCAATGCTTCATGTTATGAATTGTGATTCAGCAGCCGATATGTGGTGTAGTTTGGAAAATGTATATGAACAAAAATCAGAAACGTCTATACATTTGCTGCAGCAACAGTTTTTCAAGTACGAAAAAGCTCCTGAGGATACTATTTCGGTACACATATCTAAATTGCAAAAGTTGGCGAAGCAGTTAGAGGACCTTGGTGAAAAGATAACCGATAATATGCTGGTAACAAAGATTTTAATGACCCTGCCTAATGAATACAAGCATTTCTTTTCTTCGTGGGAAGCAACCGACAAAACTGAACGAACGTTGAAAAATTTAACATCAAGATTGTGCATGGAAGAATCTAGATTAGATGTTCAACCAACAAAATCTGAAGCCTTTGTAGCTAAACGCGACCACAAAATGTTAGGCAAAAGTCAACAAAATGAAGGTAATAAGAATAACAAGGGTAAATGCTTTATTTGCAAAAAATTTGGGCATTGGAAGCGTGACTGTCCAAACAAAAATCGCAATAACAGTGGTGAAGCATTTATTGGTGAATATTTATTTGTTGGCACTTCAGAAGAAGATACTTGGTTTGCAGATTCTGGTGCAAGTGATCACATGTCTAACAAAAAAGAGTGGTTCCAGAACTATGTACAGTTTCAAAATCCAAAGGGTATTCGAATTGGAAATGGTGAAATTATTCCAGCGGTTGGTAAAGGTGACATATATATTAAAGCTTTTGATGGTAAGGTCTGGAATTCGAAATTCCTGTCAAATGTTCTATACATTCCAAAGATCAAAATAAACTTGTTTTCTATAAATGCATGTTTGGACAAGGGCTATTTCTTGGAAGCAAATTCAAAAGAATGCGTGTTTAAACGTGATGGTAAAGTGCATCTTAAAGGCCGTAGAGAAAATTCAAGACTTTTTAAGCTCGTAATAAAAGTAGATGAAAATACTGGTAGTTCGAACTTCGCTGTTAAAGTCAATTCCTTACAAATGTGGCATGGAAGAATGTGTCATCAAGATAAGGAGCATGTCAAAAATTTGTTAGTTAATCAAAATATTAAATATTCTGGTGGTGATTTCTTTTGTGAAGGCTGTGTAATGGGTAAGCAACACAGATTACCTTTTGCCGAGAGTATGAACAGAGCAAAAGAAGTTGGTGAGCTAGTTCACACAGATCTATGCGGACCAATGCAAGTGAAATCATTTGGTGGTGCTCGTTATATAATAATAAAATATTTAAAATATCAAAGTTCATTTATATGGCAGTGATTTGATGGTGGGTATAAAAGATTCGGCATAGCCGAATATAACACTCTTACTTGTTGCATATGGTTTTGACAATTTTTATTTTATATCCATAAGTTTTTCACTATTCACCAAAGAAAAAAAATAAACAACAAATTAGAATGCTATATTCGGCTTTTATATTAAAAAATTTTTATTGATGATATATTTGTTGAAAATGTCTCATGTTTTTAATATAAAAACATCAGTATTTATATATACTAAATTCGTAACAAATGAAGAATTTATTAAATGAAGGGCTTATTGCAGTAACTATGTATGCCACAAAAATAAAATTTTGAGTAAATCGACATTAAAGATTAAAAAATTCTCGAAAAATAGGAATTTTTAAATTTGTACTTTAAACACGTTAAATAATCATAAGGTCGATAGCTATCGGATGCCAATAGATAAAATCATAAATACAGTAGAAAGTACTGTTTTAGCAAAAAATTGAGGCTAATCAAGTTACTGCCTAGAAATAATTGAATATATTTTATTTTAAAAAACCAAGTTATAGTTCATTTTCAAAGTGGCTTATCATGTTCTTGCTACAAAAAATATATTAATTTTATTTTCGATATGAAATTTATATTTCTGTATATTTTTAGTTACTTTATATATGAGAATAAATTTGGCTAAATACAGCTTAATTATTCTACAGCAAAAACAGGCGATGTAGTATGGTTTGGTATAGGCAAAAATATTGTAAATATAATGACAAAAAAAATTGCATTAATTTGGGTTTTGCAATTAATATTCAGATTAAAATTTGTGATAAATTTGCGTTTTTTCAGCACAGTTTATATTTTGCTTGATTGTCATTTCAAACATCCGAACTAATTTTAATCAATGTTGCGTAAGATTTTTTGCATGGATTTTAGAAATTTCCATTGCTTGAAAAAGGATTCTGTAAATGGCTTTAGTAATTTAGTAAGACTTAATATTATGCATATAGTTTGAACTTTATTTACGATTTTTCACAATATGAAATGTAATTTATAAACAAAACAACATAATTCTAAATGAAATTAATTTTGGCAGTAACATGGTAAGTCACATTAAAAAATGTCATAAAATGCTAATAATATTTGTTCGTCAATCATGATCGATTTTCGTGAAATTTGGAACATAGGTCTAGGTCAAAGGATCTATCCTTGGAAGGTGATATAGGCTATATCGTTTTTAAAGTCGCGTAAGTTAGACCTTAAAGGAACAATAATATGAAAATATGCATATTTTGGAAGCGAATGCTATAAAATGCTATAAAAAATGACCAAAAGACATAAAATTTTAATGTTAATATTTTAACAGATCAAAGGACTAAAAATATCATATATTTGGGTTATTAAAACCCAAAAAAAAAAATAATTATTAGATAGGAAATTTCTTAAATTTACAATGAATAATTATGCTTCAGCAAAACATCTATCCTGTGGGCAAAACAAGGAATTTTATATGTTTCCTAATAAATGTTCTATCTGATTTTAATTTTAAATATCGCTGTATTAAATTCTAATCTTAATATCTATTTTGACTCTATAGACTGCTAAACGGCTGAACAGATTTTTCTAAAATTTTCATAGTGTGTTCCTGTATGACTAGAAGCTACTTTTTACTTAAAAATTTTAAGTCGGCGACGTACCACGCCTACAATCAAAATAAGTGTCGCATATTTGTCGCATATTTTTGAACATGGCGTCTTTCATATAAAGAAGATATTAAATAAGTATATGTGAGAAAATATGACAAATATAGTCCTCAAAATTTTCAATATGATTATGTAAGGAAAAAAAATGGGGCAGACTAGCAATTAAGACGTGTCAACTTTCATATAAATTGAATACAAAAGTTTGACTATCTGGGAAACTATTTGAGTTATAATTTTCGAATTTTGCACGAAGAACTTTAAAATCCATGTTAACATTTTGGGTAATAAATTGGCGGACTATCAACATTATTATTTATATGAATATCCTGGCAACTATTAGAGCAAAAATCTTCAAATTTTGCCCGAAAACTGTGAGATCAATATGAACATTTTGCGAAATAAATTGGCGACTTTTAATAATGGTCGTTGCACCTTTTATATGAATAAAATATAAAAAACTTCGTTTACCTGGAAACTAATAAAACTTTAGTATTCATATGAAAATTTTGGGGAAAAGGGCATACTTTCATTTGAGAGCATGAGAGTGTGGCATATAACACCCATATGAATTAAACACAAAAATGAGATATGCAACTTAAACACTTGTTTTGAATGTAGGAGTGGAACGTCGCCGACTTGAAATTTTGAAGTAAAAAGTAAAAAGCCTAAGGTTCCTTTCAGACATGTATGTATTTAAAAATATTTATAAAAAAAGGAAAGGTGTTTCGGCCATGTTCAATATTTGATATTATCGAAGTAATTTCTCATTTATTAAATTTTGAATTTTAAAATAAAAGTAATTTTCTGAAAGAGACCCTATGGGGGAGTATGGTCATTTCTGGCACATACAAGACTCGTTACATAGATTACATAGAAGTAGTCTAATAAAGTCTTAATAATAATAATGTGTTATATAAATACTTTCTAATTCATTAGTCATCTTGTCAGTAAAGATACAGATGCTGTATATGTTTATTCATGTGATTTACAATGACTACTTTTTCTAATTACTTGTAATCATTTGTGGTAAGTACTTGCGTTAAATAACATCACCGTGTTAAAATAAAGACTTAAAATGCTATTATGTAAGTAAATTTTAGCATTTTAACTTCTGCTTCTTTTAACCAGTTATGAGAATGGTAAATAAGAATACACACCACTGAAAAAGCTCGTAAATTTCGATCTAACTCACCATAAAGTTAAATTAAATGGGATTCTTCAAATTGTGATATAGATAATGTTTACAAGTGACATTAAAAATGGCACGAAGAATGCTGAAGAGGAGCCGTAGCTGGCCCAAAAATGCTTATCATTCTGATTGTGTCTAAAAATAACTTTTCTGTATTCTAAAAATCCCATTTACATTAAAAAATTTTTCCAGCCCCAGGTAGGAGTTTATGAACTCGAGCCTGAAATAATCATTATTCATCAATAATAAATTCATACAGTTCGAATAATATTAATACTTAAATATTTTAATTTAACTGAATACAAACAACTATTATAATGACGTCCATCATATTTATCATTACTTTAAGATTAAACAAAAAAATAATTATTTAATAAGAATTATAAAAATTTTAATTCACAATAGATATTGTTAACATATTTAAGGGCAATATATGTATACTTATTACAAGTCTGGCATATCTCAAAAGGTATGTTCGTATGTATTTATATTGTTGTATTTTTACTTATATATACTTATTTATATCAACACAACCATTGATAAATGTTATTGTTTATACTGAAGTGCTAATTAGATTTTGAAAATTTGTCACACAAATTCATAAAAGCTCTTAAAGACAATAATGGTGATAGAAATGGTTATAATTTATGAGTTTAAATGTACATAAATTTACAGATACTAAATGTATGTATTTATACACAGTCAAGCATATGTACGAATAATGAAATTACGATAATTGATTAATGTTTATTTAAAAAGGAAAACAAAAATGACAGCGTCAACAAAAAGAACAGCAAAAATAACAACAATGATGAAAAAATATTATTAATAATTAGAAAGACAAATAAGAATTGTTGACTTAAAAATTTGAAAAAAGAAGTGTAAACATGTGTGAATGTAGAATTAAATATTTAACTGTAAGTAAAACAAGTATTGTCAGACGTAGAAAGGAGGGCATTTATTTACTCTAAGTTTTTTAACTCTTCAAAATGTTTTAACGTCCGTACGTATAGTTAATAATATGTATGTACATTAAGATGACATAGGAAATATTGAAATGGATAAAACTAATAATATACACTTAATCTCAAAAATAAGTATACAGAAATACTGACAATTGGTTTTATTTAAAAAAGGATATTATTTTTTCAAAAATGAAAATGGTAACATATTTATTTATTAAAAACAATTATGATAATTGTTATTCACTACTTTTTTCGGTTTATTTTGGTTACTTGAGTTCTCATTTAAGGTGTCGTTAAATAGGTACAAAATTTACGCCACAAAAATAAGTATACAGATAATTTCAATATGTATTTGGCTTAATGATATTAACAAAATTCATGAAAATTTTACCTGTTTGAATGTAATTATTTTATAATAAAATATTCTGTACACTATAACATGGAAAAAATTCACTTTTTGTTCCGAAAAATTCAAATTTTTGGTAATTGATCTGAATATTATTTGTAGGAGCATTTTTTCCTATTTAAGAACATTAAACCCCCGGAGTTTTGGATCGGGTATTCAATGATATCCCTCGTTTGTTCATTATGATGCATTGGAAGACGATATTTTAACATTTAAATTAATTGTTTCTTTACAATTTGTTGCTAGAATAAATAAAATGTCCGATCCATAAAACATGGTTATTGTATCGAGTATATCAAGATATGATTAGTAGCATTATTGTATGCTTTGAAAATCGGAGTATTTGGAAACTCTGTTTAAATTAAACAAAACATATAGAATTATCCAAATTTTAAAGTTTATGTTGTAAGTTTTAAGAAATCGGAGTTAAATTTCGGGTTTTTAAGAACGTACTGTATTCAAAATGGCCAAATCCATGTATATAACATTAATTTCGAAATAACAACTCTTTTCAAAAGTTAAAAATTCGATTTCCAATGCATCATTTGGAGGGTTCAATGACCACCAGATCCACAATCCGGGATCTAAAGTGGAAAAAATCGTAGAAATGAGAAAAAACTGTTCAACTAATTAATTCCGGAGCATATCGGCCCAAATTTCAAGATTTCGGAACTAAAAGTAGATTTTTTCCAAGTTATTGTGTAAAAAATATTTTATTAAAAAGTAATTATATTAATACAAGCAAAATTTTCATAAATTTTGTTAATATCATTAAACCAAATATATACTGAAATGATCTGTATACTTACTTTTGTGACGTAAATTTTGCACCTTTTTAACTTTAGCTTAAATGAGAACTCAAAGAACCAAAATTTGAAGAAAAAAAGTAGTGAATAATAATTATCATAATTGTTTTTAATAAATAAATGTGTTACTTTCTTGTTTTTTGAAAAAATAATATTTTTTTCTTTAAATAAAACCAATCGTCAGTATTTCTGTATACTTATTTTTGTGATTAACTGTATATCCAAATAATGAAAAAATTGAAAATATGTTTATGGATTTCAATTTGTAAAAGCCTTAAAATAGCGTATGGTCCCCTATGTATCTGTATCTGTAAATTACCTGTTCATTTCTGTTTACTTAAATTTGATTTTTTTTTATCAAAACTTAACATTTTTGTACATCTTTATATGGGTTTAATATCATTATAGGTCCAACAGCAATTATCAGTATAGACCAAAAACACCAATTTATAAAACAAAAACAAGAATTACGAAAAATACTTAAAAGAATAATGATGATAATGATAATCAACATATGTTTGCAGTTTTTAAAAACGAATGTAATACCAATCAAGTAATGGAATTTTTAAGGGTAAGTAATTTTTCAAAATATCAAATAGACAAAAAAAATTTGGCATGTAAAATCAAAAATCAACAAATAAATAAATTGAAAAAAAAGAGAAGTGATGAAATGACGATAAAAACTGCAATTTATATTTCAAACTTTAAATTGAATTGTGCTTGAAAATACATTCACTTGAAAATATTATAACAGATTTAAAGCATAATATTTGAAATATCTCAATGTCAATGAACAATAAAGAATAATTGTGAATAGTTCTTGAAGGGAATCATTATTAATTTTTTCCATTTTTTTATACCCACCATCAAAAAAGATGGGGGGTATATTGATTTTGTCATTCCGTGTGTAACACATCGAAATATTGCTCTAAGACCCCATAAAGTATATATATTCTGGGACCTCGCAAGATTCTAAGCCATGTCCGTCCGTCTGTCCGTCTGTCTGTTGTTGGCACGATAGCGTCCACAAAATAAGAGATATTGAGATGAAATTTTCCCAAAATATATTTTATTGATCAGAAATGTTTGGTATTGAAAATGGGCAAAATCGGTCAACGATTTCACATAGCCCCCATACAAACGTACCCCCCGAAATACTGTATAAATAGCTTCAAATATTCACAAATTCGTTTTTTATGAAGCAAATAGCACAAAATTTCGCATAGGTCAGTTTTTTGATGTTTGCAAAATAATTCTGCATTATGGCTGACATAGGACCATAATTGGCCCTACCCCCCATATAAGGTCCCCCTTAGAAAATGACTAAAAAGCTTATTACTGGCTTAAAAATGGGAATATAGCGATGAAATTCGACACGCATAAGTTTTATACAAGCCAATATCTCTCAACCAAATTTTACGTATATCGGTCCATAATTGACCCTACCCCCCATATAACGTCCCCTTCAGAAAATGAGTTTAACGCTCATTACGCTCTTAAAAATAAAAGTATAAAAGTATAGTATAGACATAAGTTAGTCTCTTACTAGCCAAAACCACTTTATGAAATTTTATGTGGATCGGTCCATAATTGACCCCACCCCCCATATAAGGTCCCCGTCAGAAAATGACTTTAACGCTCATTACTGGCATAAAAATGGGAATATAGCGATGAAATTTGACATAAGTAAGTTTCTTACTAGCCGAAACCGTTCTATGAAACTTTATGTGGATCGGTCCATAATTGACCCTACCCCCCATATAAGGTCCCCTTCAGTAAATGACTTTAACGCTCATTACTGGCTTAAAAATGGGAATATAGCGATGAAATTCGACACACATAAGTTTCATGCAAGTCAATATCTCTCAACCAAATTTTATGTATATCCGTCCATAATTGACCCTACCCCCCATATAAGGTCCCCTTCAGAAAATGAGTTTAATGCTCATTACTCTCTTAAAAATAAAAGTATAGCGATAATATATGACATAAGTAAGTTTCTCACTAGCCAAAACCTCTCTATGAATTTTATGTGGATCGGTCCATAAATGACCCTATCCCCCATATAAAGTCCCCTTCAGAAAATGACTTTAACGCTCATTACTCGCTTAAAAATACAAGTATAGCGATGAAATTTGACATAAGTAAGTTTCTTACTAGCCAAAACATTTCGATGAAATTTTATGTGGATCGGTCCATAATTGACCCTATCCCCCATATAAGGTCCCCTTCAGAAAATGACTTTAACGCTCATTACTGGCTTAAAAATGTGAATTAGCGATGAAATTCGACACACATAAGTTTCATGCAAGTCAATATCTCTCAACCAAATTTTAATATATATCGGTCCATAATTGACCCTACCCCCCATATAAGGTCCCCTTCAGAAAATGAGTTTAACGCTCATTACTCTCTTAAAAATAAAAGTATAGCGATGAAATTTGACATAAGTAAGTTTCTTACTAGCCAAAACATCTCTATGAAATTTTATGTGGATCGGTCCATAATTGACCCTACCCCCCATATAAGGTCCCCTTCAGAAAATGACTTTAAAAAATACAAGTATAGCGATGATATTTGACATAAGTAAGTTTCTTACTAGCCAAAACATTTCTATGAAATTTTATGTGGATCGGTCCATAATTGACCCTACCCCCCATATAAGGTCCCCTTCAGAAAATGACTTTAACGCTCATTACTGGCTTAAAAATACAAGTATAGTGATGAAATTTTACATAAGTAAGTTTCTTTCGCCAAAACTTATCTATTAAATTTTATGAAGATCGGTCCTTAATTGACCCTACCCCCCATAAAAGTCTTCCCATAAACTTTCTTTAATGCTCATTACTGGCTCAAAAATATGATTACAACAATGAAGTTACACAGAAGTAAGATTTATACAAGTCGAGATTTACCAAATTTTATGTGGATCGATCCATAGTTGACCCTTCCCCCCACATAAGGCACCCTTCAGAAAACGACTTTAGCGTTAATTATGGGCGTAAATATATCGAATATTGCGAAGAAATTTGACATAAGTATGTATCTTAGGAACCAAAACCTCTATATCAAATTTTATGTGAATCGGTCTATTATTGACCCTAGCGCCCCTCCCCTCCATAAAAATACTTTAACGCTCATTACTGCCTTAAAAATACGAGTATAGCGATGAAATTTCACAGAAGTAGCGATGAAATTTACCAAATTTTATGAGGTCCCTATCAGAAAAATACTTTAAAGCTCAGTACTGGCTTAAAAATACTAGTAGATTTATGAAATTCGACATAAACTACTTTCGTGTAAGCTAATATCTCTATCCCTTCTATAGCAACCGAAGTCTCTCTATCAAATTTTATGAGGATCAGTCCATAATAACACCACCCCATATAAATTCCGCCCCAGAAAATGACGCGAAAAATATGAATACCGCAAGGCAACTCGACATAAAACAATTTTGATTTAAAATCTGAAATCTGGAACTGAAATCTTCCTACAGACTTTTATGGTCCATATATATGTATATGGTCCATATATATGTATAAATAACCCTACTCCCTATAAAAATTAGCAATAGTAAATAGTAAAACCCCCATTAATGGACCTCTTTGAAATGTTACCCTGATGTTCTCATTAATATCGATATATAATAATAAAATATTCAAAATATCAATGTTCATTTATATGGCAGTGATTTGATGGTGGGTATAAAAGATTCGGCATAGCCGAATATAACACTCTTACTTGTTTTTTTTTTTTTTTTTTTTTGAATAATAGCAAATCATGTAACTCATCCACGTTATTTCGAGCAATACAGAAAAATATCCAAATATTTAAACTTTGTGGTTTCTGATATCCGTTTTACTCCTTTTCTTCAGATTTACTTTTGTTTTATTGAACTGAACCTTTTGTGGTTTGCTCTAAAATCTTTAGAGTATAAGAAAAACCATAATCTAGATGCTATAGTGGATTGTTACTGAAAAAAATTATTTACGTTTTTAACCCTTTGTCAAATAATACAATAGCATTTGTTTAATTTTTTATAAATTTTAGAGAATAAAAAAAATACTTGTTACCACTGTTTCTAAAAAAAATTAACCTACAAAACAAAATTAATGAGTTTTTCATTACAAAGCAAAATTACAGAATGATCCTAACTTTAGAAAAAGTAAATATACCATTTTTCAATAGATTTAGTTGTAAGTTAACAAATATTTTAAATACAAATCTATCTTAAAAACATATAAGGTGAGTAGATGCAAAGCCAGCAATTAGGGTAGGGTCAATTATGAACCGATTATCTTAATGTTTGGTATAAAGATTTCTTCTTGAATTTGTTTGCCTCAAATTTTGTTGATGTATAGGTATTTTTTAGTCGGAAATGGGAATTTTAATAATTTTTTAAGGGTTTTTATAACCGGGTTATGGTCAATTATGGCCCGGTATTAATATATATTAGAAGCAAAAACCTGTCTTGTGGGAAATTTGGTTTAATTGCTACATAAACCACAAATTTTAGACTAAGGGCTAGGTGAAATCCTGGACCGATTTAACCCGTTTTCAACACCAAAATTTTCCGATCAAATCAGAATTTTTTTTGGTTAATAGAATATTAAGAGGATCCGGATTATTGGTACTTAATTTAGAAAAAATATTTCTAGGAGAAATATTTGATGTGTTACACAAAATCATTTTTTTATGGTTGGTACAAAAAAAATGTTAAAAAAATACCACACCCTAACAATCTGTTAAAGATTCTTTCCAGAACCTTCAACGTCGTCAGCATCATCAACTTAATCATCATTTATTAACCAAAAACCACTCGTAACATTAAAAATTGTTGTTGTTGTTTTTTGTTACATTTTAAGTGCTGGTTATAAAGTTAAATAAAATAAACTTAAGGCAAGTCAATGACAGCAGACAATGAAACGGGACCCCTTTTTTATAGCAGCAACAATTACAGTATCACAATTTTACATTACAAGAACGTAATTCAGAACTTTAGTATTTCTAAATGAATTTCTTAGAATTATTTTTACTTTCAAAATTTAAATTAAATTCCTTGAAAGGCTCACACCGCAAATATTGGGTGTGACATTGAGTATTTCTTATTAATTTAGCTGTCTATAGATATTGAACCTTTAATTTGTTTAAATAGGTCAAAAAGGTAATTAAATGGAAAAGATAAATTTAACAAGTTAGAGTGCTATATTCGGCTGTGCCGAATCTTAAATACCCTCCACCAGCTACTTCTATGTTATAACTTTTCTAACTGATCAAATATTGGTAGAAATAAGTTTTCTCATGACTTTAATAGAAAAAAACCCAAAAGTTTAATCTATTACAATTCTAAGATTTATTGAACATTATAAATTTTGTAATTTGCATGTGTGCATGTGTGAAAGATTTAGAGATTTTCAAAATACAAATATACGCGTTTAAGTGTTTTTCGGGAGGGAACTTGTATGGGAGCTATGACCAATTATGGACCGATCGGAAAAAGATTTCATAGTAATATTTCTATATGTGAAAATAATGCTTGTACCAAATTTTATATCGATATCTTAATTTAGTAATAAGTTATGCGCGTTTAAGTGATTTTCGGGAGGGGACCTTATATGGGAGCTATGACCAAATATGGGCCGATCGAAAAAATCTTTCATTGTGTTATTTCTGTATATAAGAGCAATACTTGTACCAAATTTCATATGGATATCTTAATTTAGTAATAATTTATGCGCGTTTAAGTGATTTTAGGGAGGGGAGATATGACCAATTATGGACCCATCCAAAAAATTTTTCCTCTGAATAAATTATATTTATATAAGATTTTAACTTCTAAAAATTTGTGAAGATATCGACATTACGACGGAATTTATTAACAAAAAACAAAATTTCTGGGAATATATATAATTTTGTATGGGAGGTATATGAAATTGGGGACCGATTCTGGCGATTTTCGACATAAATAAAGTTCTTGTGCTAAAACGAATGTGTGCCGATTTTTATGGAATTATATTGCATAGTTTTCGAGAAATTTACATCAGAATGTGTAAAAAATGCTTATTTTTTCGAGGTTGTTTCAAATTTTGATTCATAACTTTTCCCGATGTGAACCGATTTTGACCATTTTCAATACCAAACAACTTAGGAAAGCAAAGAACATTTTGGGTGAATTTGGTTAAATTCTATTGCTTCGTTTTATCGTGAGCGTGTTTTACACAGACAGACGGACAGATGGACATAGCTAAATCGACTCAGAATTTGATAAGGACCCAGAATATATATACTTTGTTGGGTCTCAGATCCTCTATCACCACTGATGGTGGTGGAGGGTATAAACCTGTAATTCACCGAATCTTATAAATATAAACATTATCAAAACGTATGTATTTTGTAAGGTTCTTAGATATTGCTACTACAAATTTTATTGAACGTTTAATTTCCTAAATCACATTACCACTCAAATCCCTACTCAAACAGAGGATTGCGTTGGAACTATGAAAATTGGTTATGGGAAGGAGGATAGTAGAATTAGTGTTTGTGGACATTCGATTAAAGCCTACCCACATTGCAACTTCTAGGAGAAGTTTGTTTTACAAACGTGCTATCCCTAAGAAACTAATTCTTCTGTAGTGCATAGTGCAATCCATTGGCAAGTCGATCACAAATGGGTGTGCTCTTGCTGAATGCCAAGTTTTACGTATAAATATATGGGTTTCGGTAACAAGTTTCCCAATTTTCTTTTTTCCATCGATAAGTACCTTCGTCCTCTCCTGTACGTCTTGAGTAGCTCCAAAATAAACTTTAAAACGCGGCCCATACATGAGTTTTGTATTCCATTTTTGGTCGGATGTAGGTTATATAGATAGAAAGGAGGCCAGAGTAAGTGAAGAAAACCGAGACATTTAAATCCTCCTTTCGTCACTTGAAATATGTATTTAGTCCAGCGAAGATCACAGCGAAAATTTGTCCTAACGTTAATGTTAGATGAGCTAAGTTTAAGAATAACAAGTAAGAGTGTTATATTCGGCTATGCCGAATCTTTTATACCCACCATCAAATCACTGCCATATAAATGAACTTTTATATTTTGAATATTTTATTATTATATATCGGTATTAATGAGAACATCAGGGTAACATTTGAAAGAGGTCCATTAATGGGGTTTTACTATTGACAGTGCTAATTGTTATAGGGAGTAGGGTTATTTATACATATATATGGACCAATTCTCATAAAAGCCTGTAGGAATATTTTAGTTCCTTATTTGTTTAAAATTTCATCGATCTACTTGTATTTTGAAGCCATTAAGGAGCATTAAAGTCATAAAATATGGTAGAGAGATTTTAAATCAAAATTGTTTTATGTCGAGTTGCCTTGCGGTATTCATATTTTTCGCGTCATTTTCTGGGGCGGAATTTATATGGGGTGGTGTTGCTATAGAAGGGACAGAGATATTAGCTACACAGAAAGTAGGGCGCTAGGGTCAATTATAGACCGATCCACATAAAATTTCACATAAAGGTTTTGGTTCCTAAGATACATACTTATGTCAAAGTCGTTTTCTGAAGGGGCCCTTATGTGGGGGGAAGGGTCAATTATGGACCGATCCACATAAAATTTGGTAAATTTTGACTTGTATAAATCTTACTTCTGTGTAATTTCATTGTTATAATCATATTTTTGAGCCAGTAATGAGCATTAAAGAAAGTTTATGGGAAGACTTTTTATGGGGGGTAGGGTCAATTATGGACCGAACCACATAAAATTTCATAAAGATTTTTTGTCCTGTAAGACACTTACTTATATTCATTTGTTTAAGCCAGCAATGAGCTTAGGGGACCTTATATGGGGGTCAATTATGGGCCGATCCACCTTAAATTTCATAGAGAAGTTTTGGCGTAAGAAACTTACTTATGTAAAATTTCATCGCTATACTTGTATTTTTAACCCAGTAATGAGCGTTAAAGTCATTTTCTGAAGGGGACCTTATATGGGGGGTAGGGCCAATTATGGACCGATATACATAAAATTTGATTGAGAGATATTGACTTGCATGAAACTTATGTGTGTCGAATTTCATCGCTATACTTGTATTTTTAAGCCAGTAATGAGCGTTAAAGTCATTTTCTGATGGGGACCTTATATGGGGGGTAGGGTCAATTATGGACCGATCCACATAAAATTTCATAGAAATGTTTTGGCTAGTAAGAAACTTACTTATGTCAAATTTCATCGCTATACTTGTATTTTTAAGCGAGTAATGAACGTTAAAGCATTTTCTGAAGGGGACCTTATATGGGGGGGTAGGGTCAATTATGGACCGATCCACATAAAATTTCATAGAGAGGTTTTGGCTAGTAAGAGTGGTTTTGGCTAGTAAGAAACTTAATTATGTCAAATTTCATCGCTATACTTTTATTTTTAAGAGAGTAATGAGCGTTAAACTCATTTTCTGAAGGGGACCTTATATGGGGGGTAGGGTCAATTATGGACCGATATACATAAAATTTGGTTGAGAGATATTGACTTGCATGAAACTTATGTGTGTCGAATTTCATCGCTATATTCCCATTTTTAAGCCAGTAATAAGCGTTAAAGTCATTTTCTGAAGGGGACCTTATATGGGGGGTAGGGTCAATTATGGACCGATCCACATAAAATTTCATAGAAAGGTTTTGGCTAGTAAGAAACTTACTTATGTCAAATTTCATCGCTATATTCCCATTTTTATGCCAGTAATGAGCGTTAAAGTCATTTTCTGAAGGGGACCTTATATGGGGGGTAGGGTCAATTATGGACCGATCCACATAAAATTTCATAGAGAGGTTTTGGCTAGTAAGAAACTAACTTATGTCAAGTTTCATCGCTATACTTTTATTTTTAAGAGCGTAATGAGCGATAAACTCATTTGCTGAAGGGGACCTTATATGGGGGGTAGGGTCAATTATAGACCGATATACGTAAAATTTGGTTGAAAAATATTGGCTTGCATGAAACTTATGTGTGTCGAATTTCATAGCTATATTCCCATTTTTAAACCAGTAATAAGCTTTTTAGTCATTTTCTAAGGGGGACCTTATATGGGGGGTAGGGCCAATTATGGTCCTATGTCCGCCATAATGCAGAATTATTTTGCAGACATCAAAAAACTGACCTATGTGAAATTTTGTGGTATTTGCTTCATAAAAAACTAGTTTGTGAACATTTGATGCTATTTATACAGTATTCCGGGGGGTACATTTGTATGGGGGCTATGTGAAATCGTTGACCGATTTTGCCCATTTTCAATACCAAACATTTCTGATCAATAAAATATATTTTGGGAAAATTTCATCTCAATATCTCTTATTTTGTGGACGCTATCGTGCCAACAACAGACAGACGGACAGACGGACAGACGGACAGACGGACAGACGGACGGACATGGCTAGATCGTCTTAGAATCTTACGAGGTCCTAGAATATATATACTTTATGGGGTCTTAGAGCAATATTTCGATGTGTTACACACGGAATGACAAAATCAATATACCCCCCATCTTTTTTGATGGTGGGTATAAAAATAAAAAGATTTCAGCGATTTTTGATACTGGAGCTACTCATTCCTGTATACATTTGGCCATTATAGAAGAATTAAATATTCCTATCGTTGCTGTATTGGTAATATTCAACATAAAAGTTTCTTTACAAAAATTAAAAATTTTATAAAAAGTAAAAATTTTAAAAATATACTCATGGTGTAGGGTATTATATAGTCGGCCATGCCCGACTATACTTTCCTACTTGTTTATATATAGCCTCTATCAACACTCAACATGGTTGTGGAGGGTATAAAAGTTATAGACTTAACTGCAGTCTTAAACAGAGTTAGAACTGTACAAATAACTACAGGACTCGGGTACTATTAGGACTATAGGCTAGGCTATAGTATGTACTATAAACCAAAATATAGGTTTAATTTTCTAAGCCTTTCCTGCAGGAAATGAAGCGATAACTGCCTCTATAGTTCTATTAATGGGGGTTCTACTATTGACAGTAAAGATTTCGGTTTCTATAGAACATATCAGTGTCGAATTTCATCGCTGTACTCGCGATATTTAGCGATATATATATACTATTGTTCTACACAAATTGACAATCTTATGTATACCCTCTATCACTTCTGATGGTGCTGGAGGGTTAATCTTTATTTTTCATTTCCGTAACAAATTTTTAACAAGGATTACATACAAATAAATTTATATGTGTATGAAAATGTTCATAAGTGTAGACTATAAGAGTACATACTAAATTCAATTTTAAAATTAATTTTTTTTCAGATAAGCAAACTTTTATATAACAAAGAAATTAATTGAATTGTAAACTATGAGTAGTTAAAGACGAAATATTTTTTGGATTTCTTGCTGACTTTAATTGTATACATACACAGCCAAAACGATTTAAACATAAGAAATCATGAAATATCGTCATGTTTATAAGAAGTTTGCCCAATTTTTGATTAGTAAATTTCAGAATTTAGAACATGCAATCAGCATTAACCATTTCAATCAACATAAATGACAATTCATAATACTATCGACATGTGGCAGTGTGGTAAAGAGTTACATATAGATAAGTATGAATATAAACTGTACATGTTTTAAAGAAACATGAACAATTACTAAAAGGAAATACTTAAATTTATGTAAAGATTTGATTTTTCAAAGGCAGTGAATGTTATTAGTTTGGATTTGAATGTCAAAATGGTATAATTTTTAAAAGGAGTACCTATTGAAGTTTAGTGTATTTGCTCAATTTTCAATCTTTATTTTATTTTTTTATAAATGTACTAGTAAAGCCACAAATATTTTTGGACAAGAAAAAATAAAATTCCACATCTCTGTGTATTCTCATATTATTAAAATAGGTGAAAAATTACTTTTACTTACTTGGTTATATGGGGCGTATGATAAATTTCTAGCTTAAAAAAAAACATCAATTAAAGACAATGTAAAAGTAAGAATTTGATTGAGTTTTTATTTCGGTTTTGTTTGAAAAAAATCTTCCATTTAAAAATCCATTTTTTAAAGCTATTACAAATATATTTTATAATTTTTTTTCTATTATCCTCAAAGTAATATAATTCTTAAGCTCAATTTCCAATTATGTTCAATCATTCATTTCCAAGAAGTGTTTCAATGAAATAGCTAATCATGTGTCAAGTCAAATATCTTCAATACTTTATTAGATTGTCCATCAGTGAGTCATTCATCTAATGCTTAAACATGATAATGCATTAAACTTTTTATATCAGAAAATTTCAAAATTTAATTTTGTATTTTTATTTTAAGGCGAAAAAACACATAGGCAAAAGGAAAACATTTTCGAAAGAAAGCACTTTTCTCAACTGTGAAATCTATACATTATTCAGGCGTTATTAACACAGATTTTAATTTTCAAATATATTGAATCGCATAATGTTACAGACAAAAATTAAGTTATGACAGTAGTCTGAATTGCGGAGGCAATTTGTAATGTTTGGTTTAATAAGAAGAATATTATGTTTTCGTATAAATTTTTTATGCCAATATATTGTTTATATTAAAGTCCAGACTAAATTTTACTAACCTCTCGTCTACTCTAAAGACTCGATTATAATATATTTAAAATACTCTATTTTAGTGCGCATTGTATATTCGACTATTATCTAGAGTAAAGACTTGACTATAGTTTGAACTAAAGTCTCGATTACAGTCTTCACTAAGCACTTTAATATATGCATGCTCTATTGGCATATGTAGTAATTTTATGTACTAATATTCATATTTCGAAAGTTCTCGTAACATAAAATTAGTTCATTGCTAGAATTAGTTGAAATCATAGCAATACGCTGACTATTTTTATTTTAATTTTACTTGGCTTACGTTCAATGCTTAAGAAATCTTAGTAATATATAATGCAAAGTTTAAGTTTACATAAACTTACATACATATAGATTGGTAATTATATATGTTGATTGTAAATATTAAGGTTTATACTGATAAATTAATTAATTTTTTATGGAAACATTATATTCATGTGTAAGCAAGGTTATGTATGTATATGGGGGATTTGATAGCAAGGGACTCAACTTTTTTAGATTTAAATAAATTTTGTACAATGTTTGCTAAAAATAATAGATAATAAGCTGACGAAAAGTAGTACAATGAACTATGACTCATTGTAAAGAGTTCGTGTCTGATCCTATTTCTCTCCGATTGGAAGAAATTGACTTGATATGGAATCTCCCATATATACAAATTTATAATTCATGTTTTACGTGTGTGTTTTGTATAAATATTTATTATTCTCCCCAATGAAAATGATCAGCTTTGTGTAAAGATATGTCTAGACTCTATAGCTGGTATATTATACACTATCAACGTATGTATATACGTAAGTGTGTGTGGAAATAACTATTCGAGCCATATTGCTCATCATTTGCTAAAGGTAACAAGTAAAGACATTAATAAGTTTTTTTGGTATTTGTTTTGTTTTTGCAATCAATTCAACCAAATTTATACAAACACAATTATATAGTGGCTGATATATTTGTAGCATTTTCTAAAGTTCATACACAGAGAAAACAAGTAAGAGTGTTATATTCGGCTATGCCGAATCTTTTATACCCACCATCAAATCACTGTTATATAAATGAACTTTGATATTTTGAATATTTTATAATTATATATCGATATTAATGAGAACATCAGGGTAATATTTGAAAGAGGTCCATTAATGGGGGTTTTACTATTGACAGTGCTAATTTTTATAGGGAGTAGGATTATTTATACATATATGGACCAATTCTCATAAAAGTCTGTAGGAAGATTTCAGTTCCTTATTTGTTTAAAATTTCATCGATCTACTTGTATTTTGAAGCCACTAAAGAGCATTAAAGCCATAAAATATGGTAGAGAGATTTTAAAACAAAATTGTTTTATGTCGAGTTGCATTGCGGTATTCGTATTTTTCGCGTCATTTCTGGGGCGGAATTTGTATGGGTGACTGATCCTCATAAAAATTGATAGAGTGATTTCGGTTCCTATAAAAGAGATAGAGATATTAGCTTACACGAAACTAGTTTATGTTGAATTTCATAAATCTACTAGTA
>NC_060951.1:26723077-26781847 GCF_022045245.1 Lucilia cuprina
ATGTCTTAATCGACTCAAAAAATGATTCTGAATCGATCGGTATACTTTAAGGTGGGTATTGGACCAATATTTTTGTATGTTACAAACATCAGCACAAACGTATACCCTACTATAGTGGTGTAGGGTATAAATATTCACCTGAGATCCTTATAAAATTCTGAGTGAAATAAGCTTTGTACATCTGGTCTGTATAAAATACGCTCAAGATCAAACAAAAGCAACAGAATTTTGACAAATTCATCTAAAATTTTCTAATTTATTACAAAATCAAGATATCTGTTACTGTTATTTTGATTCGAATAATTTACAACTGATCGTGACACCCATACAAGGTCCCGTTCAGAAACACTTTAATGCACTTTCCACATTAGTAAGTAATGCTATCTATATAAGAAAGCAGTACTTTAACACATTATTAGTAAGAATTTATTACACTACTTCTATGTAATTCAAATGATATATAGTACTGAAAAGGACATTGTATGGAAAGTAATTAAAATTCAAACTCTTCCCATATTATATGAACAGAGGAAGTTGATGCAATTCAAAAGTTTTAGAGTCACACATCTTCTAATGTTTAATATGATATTTGTCGACTCGAGGCAACAAAATTTATATAAAGATCAATGACACACAGATTCATAATCTTTGAAAACATTATACACACATCTACCCAACAATTTCCTGTATTCCTGAGATTAACAAAACTAAGAGTAGGATTAAGAAATACAAATAATATTTATATGTTTTGTGTTAGCAGCCAGCCAAACAAAAGAAATATTTAGTTGACATTTATTCGTTTCATATAAAACGTTTATTGCACAGATATAGATATTTCAACATTTGTACTAACATTTATATATACATGTGGTATATTTTTATGGGTGTAAATATATTACTAAGTACATGAGAAAACATGTGTGTTTATATTTCTATACCAATATAAAATGTAACCTAAGGTGAAAATTTAGAATTTTATTTAAAACTACCAAGAAAATAAAAACCATAATCATGACGAGGATTATGTTAACTACTCCGGAAATCATATTCTTTATATTTTATTATACTTGACATTCATTTGTACTCTGCGTAAAATGGTATGTAAATTTTCTGTAAGAGGCTTCATATAGTTTTAAATAGACATAGATTTATATTTATATTAAGGTGATAAAGGCTTGTAAAAAACTTCGGGTAACTTTTTGTCGTGATACTTACAAGCCTTTTTCGGAAGGTTCATTTTTTTCAATAGGCGTCACCGGAAAAACGCATCTGGCATACTTTATCAATTTATTTAAAAAATTTGCACAGCTAGAAGGACGAATTGATGGACGGAAATGCTTTAATCGACTCAGAAAATGATACTAAGCCGATTGGCATACTTGAAGATCAGTATAGGATTAATATTTATGTGCGTTAACAACATCAGCACAAACTAAATATACCCTTACCATTATGGTTGTGTAGGGAATAATTATAATATGCAATATAATTCTAAGTAATTCAGAGTGGAACACTTATGACTTCATTTCAAAATATTTTGGCAAACAAGGTCTAATCTAGTAAGAATGTGTTAATTATAGGGAGTACAAACTACACTGCCGTAGTTACGCTCTATTAGTTAGCAAACCAATTAAAATGGTAAACAAGTAAGAAATTATAGTCAGGTGAGGCCGACCACATAATACCCTACACCTTTGATAAAAATATAATTAGATTTAGTTGTCATAATAAAGCATTTAAGTTGAATTGCACCTTGCCTTAGATATACATACTTAAGCCGTTTATTGTTGAATAAAATTGTGGACATTTAAGTGAAATTTTGATGGGGGCTTTTCATAGGGGCTAGGGTCATATAAGAACCTATTATTATGGAATTCGTGGGGGTCATCAAATCTTGTATACAACTTGGTTATTGCAGCTTTTTGTCGAGATATTAGTATATTAAACATAATTATGAACTTAAAAGCCCTATTCGGCGGGTTCAGTTGTATAGGGGCTAGGTGAAATAATGGACCGATGGTAACCATTTTCAATAGGCTTCATCTACGGTACCATAAAAAATGGACGGACATAGCTAAATCGACTCAGAAAATGATTCTGAGTATACTTTAAGGTGGGTATAGGACCAATATTATTGTGCGTTACAAACATCAGCACAAACCCAATATACCCTCTCCACTAAAGTGGTGTAGGGTATAATTAGTTAAGAATTGAAAAAAGCTTAATCCACACGAAATATTGTCAACTCACTCCGACACATTCTCACACTGATGCGAATACTAAAATACTAGTTCATATTACAAATACAAATAGTATTTACAAATGCATAATACTAAAACTCTCACTGTGGTACTTTTAAATGAAATTTAAGTACTAGGGTAACCTAAAAAGGTTATTTGTATATATATGTACCTTGTACATATGTAAGTAATAAAAGAATTGCAATCTATAACATCAAGACAACTTCACAAACATCGTACTGACACATTGGTTTGAGCTGAATGAGTACCAATTCTCGATTTGGTTAACGATTGATTGAGTTTAAGCTGCCACGTATACCTATTTGCGTAAGACAAAATTTAATGAATATATTCTTTATTGGTCTGAGATGGAATATGTAACATTATAATACAAGCACAACGTTTATGAATCAAAGTAACTTTATACTAATATAACCCTAATTCATTTATATATATGACTTTTTTAAAGTGTTGATGAAAACTATTTTTGTGCTAAGACATGCATAACACTTTCAGTAGTATAATTTAATTATTTTACTTTATACCTTTTGTACTCCCATTTATGTAAATATCTTTACATAAAACGAACCTATCATATACGCCCAACTTTTAGTTATAAATCCTGTTAAGGAATTTCTTTATTCTTGATTTCTTTATTAATCCAAATGGCATGTTATCATTCCCTATAGGAATAATAAAAATTTATTCAGGGACATACATATGTACAGGAACTTATGTAAAAGATCAAAGGAGAGTATTATTTAAACTACTTTCTTGTTTTTAAGTGTGTGTGTGTGCGTGTGTGTGAATAATTTGAAAAAGATTTTGATTTTAAGAATTATTTTCTGTTTAATATGTTTATTTATATCATGATACAACCATAGAAAGGTTAAATCAATAGTGAGAGTTGTCAATTCTCTGCCTTATTATATCAAACAAAAAAAAGAAGTAAAAGGAGAAAATCTTGAAAAACACGAAAAGTACCATAAAATAATTCTTAAACGGCACACGCAAACAGCATTACATACTTCTATATCCTGTCTATGATTTTTATTAGTTTTGCAATATTTTTAATCAAATTATTTAATTTTATTTTCTTTGCCAATTATCCGCGAGTAGTCTAGTACCTTGATATCACCATAATTCTAACTGTCGAAAATATATTAACATCCGTTGGCGCCATAATCAATCTAATAATAGTTTTGGGATATTCTGATTTTTTATGTAAAACAGCTTCAGTAATATGGATTATGTTACACATAAAGCGTAAGTTAAAATTCGTCTTATTTCGATGTTATGTTGTTGTATCTCCACCATCAGAAAGAAATAAACAAATCTAAATTTTTTCCAAAGACTCATAAAATTGTACATATTCTGTGACGTTATTAGATCTAAATATATCCGTCCGAGTGTTTTTCTGTCAGACCTTCTGTAGAAAACATCACAAAGTCCAAATAGTATCAAATAGAAACCTGACCTCTATATAAGATCGCCTTTTGGAAATCACTAGCGGTCCTCTCCCCCTTATAAAAACCCTGCAGAAAAAAGCTTTAACATTCGTAACTGACTTACAAATTATTTGACATAAACTTGCTTAATAGGAACTTTATTGAATCTCCGTGGCAAATTTTATGATGATGTTTAGTGATGTATATGAGAATTGGATTTGACCCTATATCCCAAATAAAGTCCGACTCATAAAGTTACGTCAACGTTCAAAACTTGCATTAAATAATAAAATTTGAACTTTAAACAAATAGCAGCGTTACTTTTTCTTTGCAACTATTTCCTAAAGGGTGTGCTGTGTGGTAAAATTTAAATTATATAAAAAACTAACTTCATAAGTAAGTGGCTTATTGTATTAAATCTGTACATTCATGTAAATAAAAGGCTATACATATATGTATATACCCTGCAGGTCAGTGTGTCAGCAACCACAGCAGCTTTGCTATTATGACATATGTTTTGATATTGGTTATATAAGATAAGGAACAGCCGAATATAACATTCTTATGTGTTTGTAATTATACCCTCCACCACCATCAGTGGTGATAGAGGGTATATATAAGTTTGTCGTTCCGTTTGTAAGACCAAGAAATATTCTTCTAAGACCCATAATTTCCTTGTGTCCATCTATCTGTCTGTGTAAAACACTCCTCACGTTAAAAAAATCATACTACCAAAGTAGATTTGTATTTGTATATTGGTCGATATAAGGTCCAATTCCGAAAATCACTTAATATACATAAAATTCGACTGAATATGTTTTATGTACACATTAAAAATTCTACCAATTTTTTTCCGGATCGGTTCATAATAAGTCATAGCTCCCATATAACATCCACTTCCAAAAATCACTAAAATGTACATATTTCATTGAATTATTAATTTATCCGCATAAAATTCGACTTGAGTATGTTTTACGTACACATTAATCATTCTACTAAAATTTTTTTCCATATCGGTCATAACTCCCATATAAGGTCCACTTCCGAAAATCACTTAAAGGCACATATTTCATTGAATTATAAATTTATCTGCATAAAATTCAACTTGAATACGTTTTATGTGTTAAACGCAAATTGACAATCAAAGTTTTCGGATAAAATTTAATATAAATTCTTATTTCTAAAAATCACTAAGTATCACATAATTCACTTTTAAATAATGATATTTCGATAAAATTCGAAATTAATATGTTCTGCGTATAGATAGATCATTCTGTTTTCGAACTTACCTAATATTAATCATGATGTAAATCAGAAGTCGTTTCAAAGATAACTCAAACGAATTATAAATCAAAATTATAAATATTCACATCGAAAAATACTTGAAAGGAATATGTTTGTTAATACACAAATCATTCTCCTATTATTAGGAATCCGCATGAACGAGGTCCACAACCGAAACTCAAATAATTTAATTAAAATTATTTCTACAAATGAAAAAATAGGTACAAAACTTTTGTCGAGCTATCTAAAAATTAGATAGTTAAATGGGTTTTAATAAGAAGAAGTTTGCTGGTGGAGGGTAATTAAGATACGGCACAGCCGAACATAGAACCCTCACTTCTTTTTAACTTTAAACTGTTAAATTTACATTCTTCATTTTTACAAAATATATTTTTTTCTATATCCCCACATTGAGTGACAAGTTCATTCGAACATTAAACTGAAAATCTGTGAAAAAAATAAATGATATAATTCAGTGCATACGACTTTTTTCGCTTGATATTAAAAAACCTGCACAATAATTCAAAAATGATAATATGTGACATGATGTCACGACTTCACTTCTTTATGAAATGATATGAAGTTTGTAGTGTAAAATTTTAATATTTACAAAGAAATTTCTATCATTTATGGTTATAGATTTACATTTAATACTATATTCAATACCACCCAGCGAAAACAAAACGAAGTACTTTCAAAAGAATAACATTTACCTCCACTTCATAAGTAGCACTAAGTTTTTCTTACCATCTGTAGAAGTTATGTTTATGGAAGCGAAAATAATGATTTTTTTTTTTAAATTTAAGGTATATTCCTTTGTACTGATTTTTTTATTAAGCCAATTTTATCTTGGAGCAAATTGATATGTGCGTGTAATTTATTTATTTATGTTTACATTATTTAATCAAATTAGTTAGTTAGTTTGTTAGTTAGTTAGTTAGTTAGTTAGTTAGTTAGTTAGTTAGTTAGTTAGTTAGTTAGTTAGTTAGTTAGTTAGTTAGTTAGTTAGTTAGTTAGTTAGTTAGTTAGTTAGTTAGTTAGCTAGTTAGTTAGTTAGATAAACAATTTTAAAATTATTTAAATGACTATTAAAACAAAGTTTAATCGCTTCTTTTAACATTTTTATATATTTGCGTTTTGCTTTTGGTAAAATATATGATTTACATGCTTAAACATTTTAAAATATTTTTCATACAAATTTTCAATTAAACACTTTTTATTTGTGTCAAATTATAATAAATAACATTTTTTAATAATTTATTTTCTCCTAAAATTAATACGTATTATTTTTATTTAAAATTTTTTTTATCTATCTTAAATCTTTCTGTAAGAATTGTCAATCATTTTAAAATAGTTCAGTTTGATTTTTAAATTCAATATATTTTGTTCTCTTCTAATTGATTTTACTGCTGAAAGCATAAATAAATTATGTAAAATATTTTCTAAAATATTGCATATCAACTCTATTTGAATAGAATCCAATCAATTGAATTCGTAAAATGTAGTATAAATGTGAGAAAGAAATTAAAGAAATAATCTTGCATGTGGGAAAAAAATTCTGGTATATATGATATTTTATAAATTTTCATGTGAAAATAACAAGAATTAAAAAAAATAGATATAAAAGGGTAAGCACGACAATATAACACCATAAAATGGATACAAAACTTGTCTGGTACATTTGGTTCCTTTACAGTAAAGACTTATCCCCATATTCATAAACAATATTTTTAGTTTTATAAAATTTAACAATTGCTTCAGTTACTTCAAATCAAAATTAGACATTTGTTGTTGGTATTATACATTTTTACTTACATAACTTGTGATGTAAAAAACTTATGAAGTATACGTGTGGATCAATAAACACCATCACAGTCATTAATCATACGACGTGTGGTAAAAAATTCAACATACTGAATAAAAATACACATTCATACAGACATGAACGCTGCAATCAAGATTTTCAATTCTTCGTATATTTTTTTATTTAACAATTATACTGTTCCATATTATTCAGTTCTTTAAGTTGTTCCATCAATCAGTTTTTACTTAACTTATCACATCTCATATTATCTCAATATGGCAATATCGAAGCTACTCAGGTAACCTTTGAAATTTTGAAAAACCGGATTTTCACTCATATATTATGCTTTTGGAGGTGTTTATTAAGATTCAAAAACAGATTCTCGTTCTGCTCTGGACTTCCTTTTAGAAAAATAGTATTAATTTTAATTCATATTGTATCACTGTGTTATTGTACAGAATTTTTTCACTTCAGAAAATCATTTAATACCGCAAATCAAGGCATAACTCGACAGGAATATGTTTGGTAAATAAACAAGTTAATCACTAAAATAAAATAAATAAATTTTATGACGCTCATAACGGAAGCAAAACTAATGTCGAATTAGATAATTTAGTGTTAGAGTCTTAAAAAATTAGTATAACTAAAAAGATTTAATTGTGAATTAAATGTAGCACAGTATGGAATATTTTATAGATTGCATTTATCACCAAAAACATATACATTTGCCTATGAAGCAAACGTCTTTTTATACATAATAAACCTTAAATAATAAAATTAAATTTTCAATAAAGTAAAATTTAACTTATTATTGTAATGAAGAGATTAAGTCACATTAATCATCCCACAAATAAAATAAAATTTTAATTGTGTAGAAATTTTGTTTGTCTTCTTAAGATAGTTATTGTTTTTCAGCTAAGTCAGCCCAGGCCTTAAGGAAACAAACAACAAAAAACTTCTTAACGAAAACTCAAACACGTCAAGCAAACAATTTTGTAAAAATTATCTACATGTGCATTAGGGCAGCATCATTGTTAAAGAAAAAATAAAAACAATTATATAAAATAAATAATTAAAAACGGCAGAAAATTATGTGATTTTGAGCAAAAAATAAAAAAATAATAAAAAATATTGAAGCCAACTTCAAGCCTATTTTTGAGAAATGCCAGAACAGTTAATAATGAAAATTTAAAAAAAGCAACACTAATAACAGCAAAAATTTGTTATATAAACATTTTCACAATGTATGTCTCTAAGCAACTTTGAACTTTACATTGTGATTAAAACAAAAATATCTTGCTGAAGGCTTAAAAACATAATACTGAAAGAATGTTTTAATTTTTTGGGTTTAAACCTTAAAAATTACGCACGTTTGATCAATGAATGTTGCTTGTAATGATTTTAAAGCTAATAACTATTGTATAATAATATTTAAATAATAGGCTTAAAATAAATAACAATTTGCTTAATATTAATTTAAATAAAAAATTATGCATGTTGATGTTAACTCCACGTATGAGTATTATTTTTATTTGAAAAATTAAGTATACGCATAAAGTGCTTCACAAAAATTTACTATAAATGTTTGTTTTGCGAATTTTTTCATTTCGTTTGTAACACATAGAAATATTCGTCTAAGACCCATAAAAGTATATGTATTCTGGGTCCTTATTAGATTCCAAGACGATCTAGCCATGTCCGTCTGTCTGTCTGTTGAAAATACGATAGAGTCCAAATAAAAGTAGCTAGCTAGCTTCAATTTTGCATAGATACTTATAGTTGGTCGACTTTGTTTAGTATTGAAAATTTGCAATATCGGTCCACGATTTCGCCTAGCCCCCATATAAGGTCCCCTCCGGAAATGACTTTATGCCCATAACTGGCCAACAGAAGAATCAATAGCGGTGTAATTCGGCACAAACATGTTTTATGGAAACATAAATCTCTTCGTAGCATTTTATAAGGATCGGCCCATAATTGACCATACCCCCCATATAAAGTCCTTCTCAGAAAATGTCTTTATCGCACATAACTGGCTAAGAGAAACATCAATATCAATAATTGTAGCTATCTGCTCATATCTGACCTTAAGAAACATATATATATAAAGCAATAAAATTCGACATAAAAAAGTTTTATAGGAACTGAAATCATTTTCTTAAATTTTAGGAGGATTGGTCCATAATTGACTTAAGCATCACCACAACATGCACAACAAACAACATGTAGGTATTTTATAATCAATCAGAAAGTCGATTTTGACTTTTTCGTAACTTAAGTCCTTTTGGATTTCATATGACGATATACAATATGTTCTTTAAATTAAGTCGTAGGTCATTTATTTTTATACCCTACACCACTTTAGTGCGGATGGTATATTGGGTTTGTGCTGATGTTTGTAACATAGAAAAATATTCGTCCAATACCCACCTTAAAGTATACCAATCGGCTTAGTCGATTAAGCTATGTCCGTCCGTCCGTCTGGCCGGCTGGCAGGCTGGCTGGCAGTCCATGTAAACCTTGTGCGCAAGGTACAGGCCGCAATTTTGAAGATAATTTGATGAAATTTGGCACACACGCTTCTGTTGGCCTATTGAAAATGGTTAAAATCGGTCCATTACTTCGACTAGCCCCCATACAACCGTACCACCCAAATAGGGCCTTTTGGCTTATAATTAATTTAAATGATCTATTATGTTAACAAAAGTCGACAAAACTTAGTTTTATAGAACTTTAAATGACACTACCGATTTTTGTAATGATCGGGCTTCATTTGATCCTATCCCCCATACAAACTCCCCTTCAGAAAATGACTTAAAGGTTAAAATTCACTTACAAACACTATTAAAACTTTTAAATTTTACATAAATATTATTGAAGAAGACTTAACTGCCCCTACCAACATTTGTAAGGATAGGGCCATATTTTGCCCTACTCCCCTTTGAACCCTCTTGTAAAAAAATATTTTTTTTGCCAAAATAAAAGTAAAAATACTCCAAAATAAAGTTAAAAAAAAACAAACCTAATGCTTTATTTTTTTAAATAACCCCCACTTTTAACATACTGACAGGTGTAGGATATTATATAGTCGGCTACGCCCGACTATACATTCATACTTGTTTAATATTATAGGTGTTATAAGTGTATTTCACTATTAAACTCTTTATCTATGGAAATTTAACCTATTTTTGTGGTTTACCGCACTTTGTCACGTATCACCTCATAAGTTGAAATAGATTTGAAAAAGTTTGTTTACATTGTTTTTACTAGTTGTATGTGTCAATAAATTTTTATACAAACAAATATAAAGAAAGAAATACATATTTATACCAAGCTGTTTTGGGAGTATTTTTTTATTGACTAGTGATTTTGGTTAAACTTTTCGGCTTACTTACTTTTCAGATAACTTGTGGTCATTGAAGTGAAAATAGAAATCTTCACCATAATTCTTTGGTGAAAATTAAATTGCTAAGTTCTTATTTTTAGCTGATTTATTCTATTTACATACACATATGTATATGTATACAAAAGTTTATACTGTACATCACAACAAAATATTGGCTTTTCGTATACAAAGTTTTTACACATACATTCATATACGAATGTATCTACTATATAAGTACCAACTCATTCATATAAAGATATACTTGTTCATACTGCTGATTTACAAGAAAGTGTTATGTTTATGTTTCACAGAGAAAAAATACAAAAAATCAGTTGTCATATAAAATACCAAATCTGCCAATACAATTAATTTTTTAATTGAAAAGGCAACAACAATTGTTTTGGTAAATACAAAAATATAAATTGTTATATAAAATAGTGAATACCTAACAATTTTTTTAACAACCAGTTCGAAATATTAAAGAATTATTTTTTTAACTACCCAGTAATAATGTTTTAAAAAATTAATTTATTGTATTATATATTTCTACTGTTATCAACAACTAAAAAGGAATGCATTTTTAATTTGATTTTTATAAAAAAAATATTCAGTTTATATATGTATATGTATAAATTTATACATTTACAAGAAACAATATATTTCAGACCAAAAATATTAAACGTATTTGAAAGGCGAATACTTCGTCGCTCTCAGTTAAAAACATGTAAGAGTGTTATATTCGGCTATGCCGAATCTTTTATACCCACCATCAAATCACTGCCATATAAATGAACATTGATATTTTGAATATTTTATTATTATATATCGATATTAATGAGAACATCAGGGTAACATTTGAAAGAGGTCCATTAATGGGGGTTTTACTATTGACAGTGCTAATTTTTATAGGGAGTAGGGTTATTTATACATATATATGGACCATATACATATATATGGACCATAAAAGTCTGTAGGAATATTTCAGTTCCAGATTTCAGATTTTAAATCAAAATTGTTTTATGTCGAGTTGCCTTGCGGTATTCATATTTTTCGCGTCATTTTCTGGGGCGGAATTTATATGGGGTGGTGTTATTATAGACTGATCCTCATAAAATTTGTTAGAGAGACTTCGGTTGCTATAGAAGGGATAGAGATATTAGCTTACACGAAAGTAGTTTATGTCGAATTTCATAAATCTACTAGTATTTTTAAGCCAGTACTGAACTTAAAAGTATTTTTCTGATAGGGACCTCATGTTGGGGGTAGGATCAATTAAGGCCTGTTCCACATAAAATTTGGTAAAGAGATTTTGGCTTGTGAAAAACTTACTTCTGTGATTTCATCGCTTTACACTTTTTTATTGTTTTGCACGTTTTTTTGATGGGGACATTATATGGGGGTAGGTCAATTAAGGCTCGATCCACATATGGGGGGTAGGGTCAATGTCAAATTTCTTCGCTATATTCGTATTTTTACGCCCATAATTAACATTAAAGTCGTTTTCTGAAGGGGGCCTTATATAGGGGAAGGGTCATTTGTGAACCGATCCACATGAAATTTGGTAAATTTTGACTTGTATAAATCTTACTTCTGTGTAATTTCATTGCTATAATCCGATTTTTAAGCCAGTAATGAGCATTAAAAAATTTTATGGGGGGACTTCTTATGGGGGGAAGGGTCAACTATGGACCGATCCACATAAAATTTAGTAGAGAGATATTGCCTAGTATAAAACTTATTTCTGGGAAATTTGGTAAAGAGATTTTGGCTAGTATAAAACTTACTTCTGTTAAATTTCATCGCTTTAGTCGTATTTTTAATCAAGTAATGAGCGTTATAGTAATTTTATGGAGGGTCTTTATATGAGGGGTAGGGTCAATTATGGACCGATCCACATACAATTTCATTAAGATTTTTGGCTGGTAAGATACTTCCTTACATCAAATTTCATCGCTATATTCGGTTGTTTAAGCCAGTAATGAGCGTTAAAGTCATTTTTTGAAGGGGACCTTATATGGGGGGTAGGGTCAATTATGGACCGATCCACATAAAATTTCATACCCAGAATATATATACTTTATGGGGTCTTAGAGCAATATTTCGATGTGTTACACACGGAATGACAAAATCAATATACCCCCATCTTTTTTGATGGTGGGTATAAAAAATTACAAACTTGTAGTAAATAAACGATATACATATACAGTTTTCTTCGAAACCTAAACAACTTTTTTTTGGCATTGTATACAAAGTGTTATATTTTATATTTAAATTGATTTATTCAAATCTATATAATTGATAATAATATTATGTGTCTACATTATAATTACAACAACAAAAGTTTATTTCCATTTCGTTGTGAGTTACAAGAAAATAATAACTGAATTAACTCTATAAATAACTGTTCGAAACTTAAGTAACTTTCTGAAGTTCTTATTAAAAGCTTTGGTCCTTTTGAGTTCCAAACACCTTTATGGAATAGATTAGTGACTGGGGACTTGAGTCGGGAGATTTTGATGGACAATCAAAGAGTTTGGGTCCATTACTCGATAACTACTCTTAGATAAACTTTGCCAAAGGTTTTGGTTAATTATCATACTGAAAATCGCAATAAAGTTATTTGTTCTGTTCAATGTACTTAATCCTATGGTTCATTTTGTTGTCCAAAAATGTCTTAGAAAGTAAAACAATCCAATTTTATGTGTATTTCAACATCAGGACTTACTCTTCTTACCAAAAATCTTGCCCACAACCTCAATTGTTTGACCTCCATGTTTTTTTTAAGCCTTTAATGTACGATCATGTAACCGTATATGAATCACGCAGTGACATGGCACAGAGTTTACTTAAATAAATTAGATTTTTTCACAAGCAAGACTAATAAAAAACTGTTTTATTTATATATGTGTCCAAATTTTTCTTCTTAAATTCAGATAGAGTAAGTGAGGCTCAAAATATTATAACATATCCTTTTAGTGAAGGCCCAATAATTAATGGAGAGCAAAAATTTAAGGGTGTGGCAATGTTTTTTGAAGAGAAGGGTTAGTCCTGATATTGAAACACAAGCAGAGTTGGGTTGTTTTTCTTCTTGGGACGTTTTTCGCCAACAAAATGAATTACATGATTGAGAACAACGAACAGAACAACTTACTTTATTGCGATTTTCAGCATGATAATGAATCAAAACTTTTGGCAAAGTTGATCTTAGAGTAGTTATCAATTAATGGGACCGAAACTTTTTAATTGTTCATCAAAATCTCCCGACTCAAGTCCCGTAGAGATGCTGTTCGGCATTCCAAAGCGCTGGATCGAAACTCGCAGTTTTAGAAAGCATTGCAGCTTGCGAATGGCTTAAAATCCGCTTGGGTTTCACACTAGTAACTTATCTATTTCACAAAAGTGTTTGGAACTCAAAAGGTCCAAAGATTTTCATAAGAAGATCAAAAAGATGCTTAAGTTTTAAACAGCTATTTATGGTGTTAATTCAGTTATTATTTTCTTGTAACTAACAGCGAAATCAAAATAAACTTTTGTTGTTATTATAATGTAGACACATAATAATAAGAAAATATAGCACTTTGTATACAATGCCAAAAAAGTTGCTTAGGTTTCGAACAAAACTGTATGTTTATATTGTTATTATAAAACATACATACTTAAATATATAAAGAAAAAAAAAACAAGGAATGTTATTTCCCTGTAGGATTTTTATAAGCTAGTTCAAAGTCTAGTTGACTATTTGTTCACTTAAACTGATGTATAAATTAACAAACATTAAAAATTATATTAATGAACAGAAATATTTGAAATACTTTTCAATATTTTTCATTATAAAATAAAAAATTGTGAATCTTGTGAAAATTTATAAAATATAAATTCAATACTAAATTAAAATAATTTAAACTGCAACAAAAGAAGAAGAAAAAGAGAAGAAGAAGAAAGAATATAAAATACAAGTAAGAAAGATTTATTTTAAGATTTTTGAATATGAGAGGCGGAAGCAAAAGAAATTTAAAACGACTAATAAACAGGGAGTGTAACAATAAAATAAACGAAGCAAATCGTGAGTCATATGTAAGTATTCTGTTATTATATCGCGATAATGCTTACAAGTTTAATCCAAATAATCAATTTCAGACACGTTGTATGTCATCTAATTAAGGACAACTCCATAAAACCCTTACCGAAATTTTTTCCGTAAATTTAATCAAATATAGATGGTGTCCACGGCAAGCTTTCGCTTAAAAATTTCAAACGTTTTTATGATGATTTAATGGGTAAATAAAATATATTCTCCTTATTTGTTTAAATTTTTATTTATGAATTACTTTCTGTTTCATTTAATAGATTCAATTTGGGCTAACAGGGAGGAATATCCTGAAAAGGGGATTAGATATGCCTTCACAGTTGTAAAAAACGACATTTTCAGTCAATATGTGTCAACAAAAAGAAGGAGGCTTTAGTTAGTAACAATTAGTTAATAATAATTATTATTTACTAAATTAACAGCGGGAATTAAAAACTTTGTTTATATAATATAGAATAGCTTATAATATTAAATAGATGTACAATTTTTCAGAATTTTACAATAATTAATAAACGCATTAACAAATAATTCAAAATTATAAAATATATTGCATTTTTAAATTTGAATGTTAATCAAAGAACTCATACTGCTCTTTTATTTATGCACCAAAAGCTGACTCATTATTAGGTAACTTCTGGTTAGCTGAAACTGATGTATAGTGAGTGAATACTGACTCGTTCCTATGACATCACATTGAAAAACTGAATAGTATTTTATAAGCAAAATTTTTTTGATTCACCTCTGAATCACTTGTGGTTAACCATAAGTTAGTTTTAAGTTAACTCAAAATCCTACTGGGTTATTTCATATTTTTCTTTATGTCCAAAAAACTAGTAAGAAATTATAGTCAATGTTACAAAAATTAAAATTTGATTTAGTTTTCATAATAAAACATTTAGTTTTGAAGCTTTTTGTTGTTTGACTACAATGTTTACAAGCTTTATTCGAGGGTTCCCTTGTATGGGGGCTAGGTGAAATATTGGACCGATCTTAACAATATTCAAAAGACTTCGTTACTAAATGGAGTCAGAAAATAATTCAATTATACTTTAATGTGGGTATAGGATCAATATTAAAGTGTTTTACAATGACATATTTAAATATTCCTTAGTCCAGTAAAGCAAACTTTTTAAACACATTTAACCAACATATGCAAATAAAACATTTCTACTATGCGCCAAAAAAAAGTATTTATGTAGTCAACAGAGAAAAATTTGACATTGTTACGAATTCTTTAAGGTGCGATTTTATTGGTTTGTTTTCATTTACACTTACCACATATTTCCTCTAGCATTTTACTCATAAACCTGAACAAATAAATATTTACCCTCTTTCATCAAATTTATTCTCACTTGCTTTTTATGTGGAAATATTTGAGGAACGTGCAGTAAGTAGTAGAAATATTGTAAGGCTGAAGCTACCATTCAACTCAAATGTATCATATTGATAGTTTTTATTACCAATGGTGCATAACTGGTAACAATACGCCCTTATTTGACTGTAGTTGTATTAATGGAAGCATTGGTTATGTTCACTCGTACAAAATTTCATCTATTAACTGGAAGTATCGTATTACCAAAAATGCAATTAAATTCGAATTTAATTACTAAACTTAATCACTACAAACGTACACATTAACTATTTATTTATTTATTTTTTTTTTTTTGAAAGACTAACTAAAACATATATGTATGTATGCTATGTATGTATGTTTTTGAAATATTTAAAAATATTCCTCTTTATATTTATATCTAGAAACAAAAATCGAGGTTTATAGGTTATAATCCAATAAAACTGTAAATCAATCCAAACAATTATTTAATTTATGTTTATATAAATATTGATTACTTCCTTTTACAGATGATATATCAGCAGCTAAACGGCTTGTATCAGGTTCAAAGTAATATTGAATAATCGCAGTTGTGTCACTTGTAACATTAAGATAATCATTGTGTCAATTAGGCATAAAATAAAGCGACAAAGTATTTTTAAGGCGCAGTAAAAAAAGCTGATAATAAATGAAATTTACTACACACATTAGATAATCATTTCACAAAACAGTCCTTTTTAGGACTTAAAATACATTTGAAAAAGAGATAATATTTTAAATAACGACTTTGCACATACAAATGTGTAAATACTAATACAAATATTGAATGTATAAGGAAGAAGGGAAAAATTAAATGTAA
This sequence comes from Lucilia cuprina, assembly GCF_022045245.1. Lineage (NCBI taxonomy): Eukaryota > Metazoa > Arthropoda > Insecta > Diptera > Calliphoridae > Lucilia > Lucilia cuprina. Next base: position 26,739,515 of record NC_060951.1, read on the forward strand.
TACGTATACTTTATATACGTGCAGTTATTTCTTGCTTTTAATATTTCTCATACGTATAAGTATGTAATATTAAGATATATTGCATAGAATATTGAGAAATATTGCATACTTTTAGGATCGTGAAATGTTTGTTACACATATGCACTAGCTTGGCCGCAAAAAGTCGATGTTTGAATCTTGTTCGTCTTAACCCCACAATATGATTCCTCTTTCGAGATATTGAGATAATAGAAATTTGAGCTCCATTAAAATACATTAACACATGTTGCTGGTCGCTCAAAGTTTGAAAAAATCCAAATTTTTGGCCAAAAAGCTAACATAGGAAGCCTTAACTCCGGAACGGTAAATAATAGAAACACTTTTAATACCTCAAAACAAATTTTGCACTTCATAATTTATATTTCATATATAATTATTGTAACTTTAAGTCAAATAGAGTTACAACAGATTCTATTTCCAAAAACGTGACCTGTGCCCGTATTCTGTAACTTTCGACTCGAAAAAAAGCATTGAAATATAAGAGTCTTCCGTTTTTAAGTTCCGTGATTTAGATAATATTTATACTGAATACATTAACAAAAATATATTTGAATTACGTGTGTTCACCCTGTTTTAAACAAGACGATTATCAATTTTTCGACAATTTTTGTCGACTCGAAAGTTACAGAACACAGGCACTGATCGCCGTAGGAGCATACTTCGTATATTTTGATATTATATGATAAATGTTGCTATTAGGTAAATATTTTACATATTTTTGTTAAATAATCATAATGTACATAGATTTAGTATTTCAAAAAGATGTAAAACAGAAAAATTGGTTGAAACATGTTAATGTTATTAAAAATTCTCCAGGCCATTAACGAGTCTTAGATTACTTGATGAGGAAATGTGAAACAAAATTTAACTTATTTTGGAAAATATTCTAATAAACCTATTTTATTACATAATATCTATATTTTCTAGAATATAGATATCTTGAAAATGTTCTTAGCTATGATCAAAAAAAAAATATTTTTTTACATATCAGTTTTAAAACTCCTTTTTCAGTTTTTTTAAATCTTTGTTAACCTCATTTTAAAATCTTTTAAATATCACCATGATATTTATGGTCAATTGAATAAAAAATAAAACAGTGAAGGTTAGTGAAAATTAAGTCAATACCTCTTATAGTATATCCTGCGAATTTCGCGAAAAACTAATTTGTGGTAATATTTTACAAAATATTTCCTAATTCTTTACTTGTATATTGAAACGCGAAAACAGTTTCTGCACATTTTACTGCCAACGTTGCAAGATCTAACAACCATGTATATAGTTGTTTTTTAGGCAGTTAGAAGCTTTAAAGTCATTTTCTAATGGGACTTTATATGGTCGGTAGGGACAATTATGGGTATCGGCCAATAATTACAAAATTTTAAAAATATAAATAAATGCTTCGTTACACAGTTATGAACATTAAAGTCAAGGAGGCCTTATATTGGGGTATGATCAATTATAAGGGTTAAAGCAATTTTCTGAAGGAAACCTTATATGGGAGCTAGTCGAAATCATGGATCAATAGGGCACATTTTTTAAACTAAACAACCTGTATCAAGCAAAAAATTACCCTCTTTGCGATTTCCGTTTGGACTCTATGGTGTTTTCAACATACAGACAGACGGACATGGCTAAATCGTCTTAGAATATAATAAGGACGCAGAATATATATATGTATATATATTTAAGGGTCATAGACGAATATTTCTATGAGTTACAAACGAAATGACGAAAAGAATATACCCCCTATCATTTTGTATGGTGAATATAAAAATAAGAATACACACACAACTTAATAGACTTAAGCATGTGGCTGCACAAGTATTGTAAAATAAAAACAACATCAAACATCAGCTTTCTTTGACTTTAACAACAATTTAGCTAGTTAACACCAGTCTTATTATTTAAAGAACAAAATACACTCACATCAACAAACATAAAAGAGTACACACAAACACTTGTGCATTCATGCTCTTCTCTGTTACACAGATTGCTAATGACTGCAAGCTTAATAAGCATTTAACAGAAAAAAATACAACTGATGTAGCATACTTTTTAACAGATACGAAACAGTAAACAAGCATTAAATGGCAGGAAAGTAATAACTATAAAAAACTAAATGTAAAGCTTAGTAAGAGAGCAAAAACACTAAGAGAGAAGAGAATATAATGTAGCATGCGTTGTTTCTAAAGAGTTTTTGATGTTACAGAAAAGAGCATGGAGAAATAAATAAGAGAAGTTTTTTTTTGCATTATATGCAAACAAGCTGAGTGCATATGTTTAGTAAACATCATCACCTTTTTATGTAAATAAAAAAGAAAAAAGTCTTTATTCGCCTTTGCCGAATCTGATATACCCTTCAGCATTTTATGCTAAGAAATAATTTTAATAGCAAAACAAATGATAAAATTTATCAAAAGTTTGTCTGACAGAATTATTGACTTGGCTCCGAATATGTATATACATACATTTGTATGTATGTAGACTTTAGAAAATCGATTTCAACTGACTTGATCGACTCCACTATTTTTAAGGATCCAGAAAAATTATATTGTAGAAATAACAAGAAAGAATATTAGTCGGGCTATGCCTACCATGTGATACCCTACATCAATGATTAGTATGTAAAAAATGTATATTATTTTCATAATAAAGCTATTAACTTTCTTTTTGCCCTAATTAATACTAGGGTTAATCAAATCCCTTTCAAAAGGACACTTTGTATAGGGGCTAGGATCAACATTCAGACTTGCACAAAACTAAGTTGTGCTAATTTTTATCGCGATACAAGTACATATAACTAACTACAACTACTTTAAGGTGGGTTTAGAACCAATATTTCAATGCATTACATACATCGGTTCAAACCCAATATAATATCCCCACTAATGGGGTGTAGAGTGCAAAAATGTGTTAATATTATTTTCGGAAACATATAACTCTTACCACATCTTCGCAGTAAAATGTTTGCTAATAGTACTACATATATAAATAGCAAAAACAGAAATAGAGATTTTTTGCAGATAATTTTTAAGAGAAGTTTAAAAAAAATTTACTCTGAAAATTGATATCTCTCACATTTAACCTAATGCTCAAAGCTAAATCAAATCAAATTGTTTACTCCAAACTATGACAGTATTAATAACAGTGCCGACAAACAGCTAAAGCAAAGAAAGGAATTCTCACACAAAACCAACAGTTTCAAACAACTTAAGTGGCAACTGCCAGTCGTTAACTTTTGTTAAGGCAACCACTATTGCCAGCGGGAAATTCGCAAAACCAGAAACAACAAATTTCTCATTTCATACAGAATTCTTGTTTCTGCCGCAATGTTTAAATGCATGACTTTGTGTTGTTGCTGCTCTAACGTCATGGATACTGACCTACATAGAGCGCACTAAAAAACAAATCACACATAGAAAAAAATTAAAAAAAAAAACAAAAAGTTTGTGAAACAAAGTGTTTAACACTAAAGGGCTTAAAAAGAAAAAAAATTAAAAAAGTAATACAGAATAAATGCCCACATTTGTTTAAAAATTTATGAAAGTAAATGAAATAAAAATGATTTATTACTAAAAAAAGAAAAAATTTAATAAAAAAATATATAAATAATACACATAAAAAAGTGTTTTTCTCTTTAAAACTAAAACTTTAAATTTCCCTAAGGTTCGTTAAGCCATGACCAACATCATCACCACATTATTTATTTTTATTTTTTTGTACAAAAAAGTTTTCTTTTGTTGGCTGCTTAAATTTTATTCTATGAATGGATGTTTTATGCTTTTGTGAAGAAAAAATATATTAAATTTCGTGCACAATGTAAGGAGAATAAAACTTTTATTTAGATAATTTAATACAATTGATGAAATCATACAAATACTTACTTGTTGTCATGTTGCGTCCAGTTTATTATTTCTCACAAAGTTCTATTAAAATATTAAATGAAAACTTGTATTATATGTATGTAGGAGCTAATCTTAGCTGCCATAGTTGTATGTATTCATAAATAATTAGTTTTGTAGTAAAACAGTCTGTTTTTTCTAATGAAAACTTTTTTAAAGTTTTTTTGTGCTAATTTTAAAATACCACAAGCTAAAGTTTTAATATTATATACGAACGAATGTCATGGTGATTCTAACTAAATCCCAGCGGCTACTAAAGGAAATACAAATTGATGAAGATGAAAGCAATTTAAATCTTTATAAATACCTTTGCATTTTAAAAGTTATTTATGATACAATATTTTTTGAACGCATCATAAATCAAATGTCAAAAACATTTTTCTTAAAAAAAAAATTAAATTTTACCAAAAACAGGTTAGAAATATTTTAGCTTAGCTGTCTGCCATCAAATTTGTCGTATAGTATTTTAACAGTTTTTAAACAAATTAAATTGCTTTTGGTTGTAACAATACAAATATTTGTCCATAGCAGAAAAATAAGGTGAATTTTTAGAAAAATTGTTTAAGAATTATGTACGTACTGCAAAATGTGTGATAAAATTTTTATCGGTCTATTCTAAGATCAACTTATTTAAATTATTTATTCAGGATCAACGTGGGGTTCCTAATACAAAGTGATCTGACTCCAACAAAGACACACAAAAACTACTTTCAATACTGAACACTTTTTCAAAGTAATATGCTAGTTGCGTCGAATGCACAACTAAAGTTACGTTGCTATCCATAATCGTCCCATAAGTATTAGGTAAATTTTAGAAAGTCGGCATAGAAAATAACATCAGTACATATTAGTCATATTGGAGATTTAAACAGAAACACCTGAACATTTGCGGCCCGGGAATTGAACTTCTTAGGAACATTGAGCACAGGTAAGAGATAGTGGCCATATTGTTCATTCGAGCAAATGCCTATGAGAATCTGCTGTTACGTTAAAAGGTGAAAAGTTGCACCAATGGATAAAATGTCCAACAATTAACCCTTTCTAACTCAGTATATTAACCCTTTCCAACAAAGTATATATATTATGTTTCCTTATCAAATTCTGAGTCGATTTAGCTATGTCCGTCGGTCTGTGTAAACACGCTCACGATAAAACGAAGCAATAGAATTTAACCAAATTCACCCAAAATGTTCTTCGTTTTCCTAAGTTGTTTGATATTGAAAATGGGCAATATCGGTTCACATCGGGAAAACTTATGAATCAAAATTTGAAACAACCTCGAAAAAAATAAGCATTTTTTACATATTCTGATGTAACTTTCTCGAAAACTATACAAGGTTAACCACACAAAAAAACAAGTAAGAGTGTTATATTCGGCTATGCCGAATCTTTTATACCCACCATCAAATCACTGCCATATAAATGAACATTGATATTTTGAATATTTTATTATTATATATCGATATTAATGAGAACATCAGGGTAACATTTCAAAGAGGTCCATTAATGGGGGTTTTAGTATTGACAGTGCTAATTCTTATAGGGAGTAGGGTTATTTATACATATATATGGACCATATACATATATATGGACCATAAAAGTCTGTAGGAAGATTTCAGTTCCAGATTTCAGATTTTAAATCAAAATTGTTTTATGTCGAGTTGCCTTGCGGTATTCATATTTTTCGCGTCATTTTCTGGGGCAGAATTTATATGGGGTGGTGTTATTATGGACTGATCCTCATAAAATTTGATAGAGAGACTTCGGTTGCTATAGAAGGGATAGAGATATTAGCTTACACGAAAGTAGCTTATGTCGAATTTCATAAATCTACTAGTATTTTTAAGCCAGTACTGAGCTTTAAAGTATTTTTCTGATAGGGACCTCATGTTGGGGGTAGGATCAATTAAGGCCTGTTCCACATAAAATTTGGTAAAGAGATTTTGGCTTGTGAAAAACTTACTTCTATGAAATTTCATCGCTATACTCGTATTTTTAAGGCAGTAATGAGCGTTAAAGTATTTTTATGGAGGGGACCTTATATGGGCGCTAGGGTCAATAATAGACCGATCCACATAAAATTTGATATAGAGGTTTTGGTTCCTAAGATACATACTTATGTCAAATTTCTTCGCTATATTCGATATATTTACGCCCATAATTAACGCTAAAGTCGTTTTCTGAAGGTTGCCTTATGTGGGGGGAAGGGTCAACTATGGATCGATCCACACAAAAATTTGGTAAATCTCGACTTGTATAAATCTTACTTCTGTGTAACTTCATTGTTGTAATCATATTTTTGAGCCAGTAATGAGCATTAAAGAAAGTTTATGGGAAGACTTTTATGGGGGGTAGGGTCAATTAAGGATCGATCTTCATAAAATTTAATAGAGAAGTTTTGGCGAAAGAAACTTACTTATGTAAAATTTCATCACTATACTTGTATTTTTAAGCCAGTAATGAGCGTTAAAGTCATTTTCTGAAGGGGACCTTATATGGGGGGTAGGATCAATTATGGACCGATCCACATAAAATTTCATAGAAATGTTATACTTGTATTTTTTAAAGTCATTTTCTGAAGGGGACCTTATATGGGGGGTAGGGTCAATTATGGACCGATCCACATAAAATTTCATAGAGATGTTTTGGCTAGTAAGAAACTTACTTATGTCATATTTCATCGCTATACTTGTATTTTTAAGCGAGTAATGAGCGTTAAAGTCATTTTCTGAAGGGGACTTTATATGGGGGATAGGGTCATTTATGGACCGATCCACATAAAATTCATAGAGAGGTTTTGGCTAGTGAGAAACTTACTTATGTCATATATTATCGCTATACTTTTATTTTTAAGAGAGTAATGAGCGTTAAACTCATTTTCTGAAGGGGACCTTATATGGGGGGTAGGGTCAATTATGGACCGATATACATAAAATTTGGATGAGAGATATTGACTTGCATGAAACTTATGTGTGTCGAATTTCATCGCTATATTCCCATTTTTAAGCCAGTAATGAGCGTTAAAGTCATTTACTGAAGGGGACCTTATATGGGGGGTAGGGTCAATTATGGACCGATCCACATAAAATTTCATAGAAAGGTTTCGGCTAGTAAGAAACTTACTTATGTCAAATTTCATCGCTATATTCCAATTTTTATGCCAGTAATGAGCGTTAAAGTCATTTTCTGACGGGGACCTTATATGGGGGTGGGGTCAATTATGAACCGATCCACATAAAATTTCATAAAGTGGTTTTGGCTAGTAAGAGACTAACTTATGTCAAATTTCATCGCTATACTTTTATTTTTAAGAGCGTAATGAGCGTTAAACTCATTTTCTGAAGGGGACGTTATATGGGGGGTAGGGTCAATTATGGACCGATATACGTAAAATTTGGTTGAGAGATATTGGCTTGTATAAAACTTATGCGTGTCGAATTTCATCGCTATATTCCCATTTTTAAGCCAGTAATAAGCTTTTTAGTCATTTTCTAAGGGGGACCTTATATGGGGGGTAGGGCCAATTATGGTCCTATGTCAGCCATAATGCAGAATTATTTTTCAGACGTTAAAAAACTGACCTATGCGAAATTTTGTGCTATTTGCTTCATAAACAACGAATTTGTGAATATTTGAAGCTATTTATACAGTATTTCGGGGGGTACATTTGTATGGGGGCTATGTGAAATCGTTGACCGATTTTGCCCATTTCCAATACCAAACATTTCTGATCAATAAAATATATTTTGGGAAAATTTCATCTCAATATCTCTTATTTTGTGGACGCTATCGTGCCAACAACAGACAGACGGACAGACGGACAGACGGACGGACATGGCTAGATCGTCTTAGAATCTTACGAGGTCCCAGAATATATATACTTTATGGGGTCTTAGAGCAATATTTCGATGTGTTACACACGGAATGACAAAATCAATATACCCCCCATCTTTTTTGATGGTGGGTATAATTATATCCATACATTTAGCAAAAATATTGCTCTTATATATATTATTAACTATAAAATTGTTTTACGACCGGTCCATATTTGGTCATAGCTCTCATACTAGGTCCAGAAAATCTTCGAAAAACTTAGATTCGCAATATTTATTACCAAGTAATGATATAGATACAGAATTCTGAAATTTTGTCTTTATATACATAATTGGACATAGCTCCCACACAAAGTCCTTTTACGAAAATCTCTTAAACACGCATTACTTATTACCAAATAAAGCTATTGATACATAATTTGGCAAAAATATTAGTTTTGTATACAAAAATTCTATTTCTCCTATACTAGGTCCAGCCCTTAAAAGCGCTTCAACCGTATTTTATGAGCATTATCAATTTGTGTTGAACAAAAGTTTGTGTAGAACAAAAGTATTTTTAAAATCTCTAAATCTTTCACACACATGCATACATGCAAATTGAATTGTAATGGATTTAATTTTTGGGGTTTTTTTCTATTAAAGACATGAGAAAACTTATTTTTACAAATATTTGATCAATTAGAAAAGTAATAACATAGAAGTAGCTGGTGGAGGTTATTTAAGATTCTTCAATTGCCCTAGGAACGAAGCCTATTGAAAATGGTAAGAATCGGTATATTGTTTTACATAGCCCCCATACAACTGAACTACCGAATAGGGCTTGTAAACCTTGTAATCAAACTACAGGCAATTTTAAAGATATTTCAATGAAATTTGGCACATGATCTTCTATCACACCTAGCCCCCATACAACTGAACCCGCCGAATAGGGCTTTTAAGTTCGGCGGGTCATATCTCGACAAAAAGCTGCAAAACCAAGTTCTATACTAGCCTTGATAACCCTCATGAACTTTATAATTATATGACATCATTGGACCCTAGCCCCTATAAAAAACCGCTTCAAAATTTGACTCAAATATCCAAATTGTTTTTTACATAAATGGATAAGGTATGTATGAGGGAAGGTACAATTCAACGTAAATACATGTTATTTTTGTAACAGGTATGATCGGCCTCGCCCGACTTTAATTTCTTACTTGTTATTTACTGTATTTTTTATGATTTTAAATTTCAAAAAATCGACTTGAACTTAATTTATCAATAAAATATCTGCGTTTAAGTAATTCTTGGAAGTGACTCTTATATGGGTGCTATGACCTATAAGGGACCGGTCGGACAAAAAAGTATTTCAAAGTGGATATGGGAGCTAGGTCCATTCGTGTGCATTGGTGATCCGGAAACATATAGCTTTGTATGGGGCTATAAGAATTTTTCAATCGATTATTATGATTTTGATCATTGTGAAAATAATTGTATACTTAAGAAAAATTCATCAAATTACCTCATGTTATTTCTGAGAAATCTACTTAAGAATTGCGAAAAAAATCGTAATTTTTACGATGTAGTCTGAAATGTTTACTTATAACTTTTTACATTGCCAACCGATTTTGCAGTTTGTTCTGGGCAACAATTAATATTTCCAGTGAATTTCGTATATTTCTTTAGCTTAGTTTAGTTTGAGCGTGTTTTAACCAGACAGTTTCATAAGGACCCAGAATATATATACTTTGTTTGTCTCAGATGAAGTTTTCTTGGTGTTACACACGGAATAACTAACTTATATATGATCTTTATAACGACTGGTGGCTGTGAAGGGTATAAAAATAAATGCAGAAAAAAACATTATTATAACATATTCAATATAAATATTGCACATAGCAGCAATGGATTAAAAAACTTGAATCTGTGGGAATAAATAACAAGTAAGAGTGTTATATTCGGCTATGCCGAATCTTTTATACCCACCATCAAATCACTGCCATATAAATGAACTTTGATATTTTGAATATTTTATTATTATATATCGATATTAATGAGAACATCAGGGTAACATTTGAAAGAGGTCCATTAATGGGGGTTTTACTATTGACAGTGCTAATTTTTATAGGGAGTAGGGGTATTTATATATACATATATGGACCAATTCTCATAAAAGTCTGTCGGAAGATTTCAATTCCTTATTTGTTTAAAATTTCATCGATCTGCTTGTATTTTGAAGCCATTAAGGAGCATTAAAGTCACAAAATATAGTAGAGAGATTTTCAAAATTGTTTTATGTCGAGTAGCCTTGCGGTATTCATATTTTTCGCGTCATTTTCTGGGGCGGAATTTATATGGGGTGGTGTTATTATGGACTGATCCTCATTAAATTTGATAGAGAGATTTCGGTTGCTATAGAAGGGATAGAGATATTAGCTTACACGAAAGTAGTTTATGTTGAATTTCATAAATCTACTAGTATTTTTAAGCCAGTACTGAGCTTTAAAGTATTTTTCTGATAGGGACCTCATGTTGGGGGTAGAGTCAATTAAGGCCTGTTCCACATAAAATTTGGTAAGGAGATTTTGGCTTGTGAAAAACTTACTTCTGAGAAATTTCATCGCTATACTCGTATTTTTAAGGCTGTAATGAGCGTTGAAGTATTATTATGGAGGGGACCTTATACGGGCGCTAGGGTCAATTATAGACCGATACACATAAAATTTTATATAAAGGTTTGGTTCCTAAGATACATACTTATGTCAAATTTCTTCGCTATATTCGTATTTTACGCTCATAATTAAAGTCGTTTTCTGAAGGGGGCCTTATGTGGGGGGAAGGGTCAATTATGGACCGATCTACATAAAATTTCATAAAGATTTTTTGGCCTGTAAGACACTTACTTATATCAAATTTCATCGCTATATTCGTTTGTTTAAGCCAGTAATGAGCTTAGGGGACCTTATTTGGAGAGTCAATTTTGGGCCGATCCACATAAAATTTCATAGAGAGGTTTTTGGCGTAAGAAACTTACTTATATCAAATTTCATCGCTATACTTGTATTTTTAAGCCAGTAATGAGCGTTAAAGTTATTTTCTGAAGGGGACCTTATATGGGGGGTAGGGTCAATTATGGACCGATCCACATAAAATTTTATAGAAATGTTTTGGCTAGTAAGAAACTTACTTATGTCAAATTTCATCGCTATACTTGTATTTTTAAGCGAGTAATGAGCGTTATAGTTATTTTCTGAAGGAGGCTTATATGGGGGGTAGGGTCAATTATGGACCGATCCACATAAAATTTCATAGAGAGGTTTTGGCTAGTAAGAGAGGTTTTGGCTAGTAAGAAACTTACTTATGTCAAATTTCATCGCTATACTTTTAATTTTAAGAGAGTAATGAGCGTTAAAGTCATTTTCCGAAGGGGACCTTATATGGGGAGTAGGGCCAGTTATGGACCGATGTACATAAAATTTGGTTGAGAGATATTGACTTGCATGAAACTTATGTGTGTCGAATTTCATCGCTATATTCCCATTTTTAAGCCAGAAATGAGCGTTAAAGTCATTTTCTGAAGGGGACCTTATATGGGGGGTGGGGTCAATTATGGACCGATCCACATAAATTTTCATACAGAGGTTTTGGCTAGTAAAAAACTAACTTATGTCAAATTTCATCGCTATACTTTTATTTTTAAGAGCGTAATGAGCGTTAAACTCATTTTCTGAAGGGGACCTTATATGGGGGGTAGGGTCAATTATAGACCGATATACATAAAATTTTGAGATATTGGCTTGCATGAAACTTATGTGTGTCGAATTTCATCGCTATATTCCCATTTTTAAGCCAGTAATAAGCTTTTTAGTCATTTTCTAAGGGGGACCTTATATGGGGGGTAGGGCCAATTATGGTCCTATGTCCGCCATAATGCAGAATTACTTTGCAGACGTTAAAAAACTGACCTATGCGAAATTTTGTGGTATTTGCTTCATAAAAAACGAATTTGTGAATATTTGAAGCTATTTATACAGTATTCCGGGGGGTACATTTGTATGGGGGCTATGTGAAATCGTTGACCGATTTTGCCCATTTTCAATACCAAACATTTCTGATCAATAAAATATATTTTGGGAAAATTTCATCTCAATATCTCTTATTTTGTGGACGCTATCGTGCCAACAACAGACAGACGGACAGACGGACATGGCTAGATCGTCTTAGAATCTTACGAGGTCCCAGAATATATATACTTTATGGGGTCTGAGAGCAATATTTCGATGTGTTACACACGGAATGACAAAATCAATATACCCCCCATCTTTTTTGATGGTGGGTATAAAAATCAAATATTGTAATTTCAACTAATGAAATATTTGCTAAACACGGAAAACTAATTAATATTATCACTATCTCTGTCAAAACGGGCAAATGTTTTTGACCCATTTAGATTTGTTCAAATTATTTGTGACAGTAATCAGTTTTCAAACTAATAACTAATCTAATTGCAATAAGAGTAGCTACAAATTACAATTTTTATTTAATTTTATATAAATAAATACAAAATATATTATAGTTGTGTATGCAATTTAAGTGTGTATGCAGTGTCACCAATTGTTGGAGACCAAGATTAAGCTATGAAATGGTTAAATTGGCAATACTGTATGTGTGTGTAAAATAATATATAACAAAAATGCAATAAAATATACATTTGATAATAATACAAGTAAAATTTCGCATTATAAATTAATTTTAATTAAATACCTGAAAAATCATTGTTTTATTATGTAGTGAGTTTATATTAAAAATATTTGTCAACAGTTGCGACATGCTCTGACAATAAATGTATTAATTCTGTGAAATAAAATCAAGTGCTGCAAAAGTCAAATAATAATAACAATTTCATACGTAAATTCATTTAATATGAAAATTGTTAAATTGTTAAAAATAAAATATGTAAATAAAAATACTTACTAGGTTGTGTTTCGTAAGAATTTGAAGTAAGAAAATTTTTAATAATTTTAAAATATCAAAAACATACAAATAAAGTTTTTTTAGCTAAAACCATTGAAATTTCTACTCATAACTTTTTACCTCGTAAGCCGATTTGGCTGATTTTCCATACCAAACTGCTTAGGATAACAGAAAATATTTTCAGTAAATTTGATTGATCTCTCAGCTTTTAATGTGAGCGTGTTTTACACAGACTTATGGACGGATATAGCTTAACCGACTCAAAATTTCACAAGGACCTTGAACAAATAAAACTCATATATGCCATGTACACCACTGATGGTAGTGAAGGGTATAAAAAAGAGTTTTTATTTTTGATAACTTAAAAAATTACCAAAAAGTATAAAAAATGTATGTTAGATTTTTATTTAGTTTTTACAAATTTACTGATTTTAATAATTTTCAATAGGCTTCGTCAACCTTATGTTGAACCATATGTGCCAAATTTCATTGTACATATTATTTTGAAAATATCGACAAGTAGTTTAATAACAAACCTAAAGTGGATGGATGTTAAATAGAGAATAATCCTGAGCATATATTAATATACTTTAAGGTGAGCGTAAAACCAATAAGTCTATGCTTTATCAATATTATTCTTATTATCAGTTAGGACCATAAATGTTAAAATAAATGTTTCAAGGTTTATGATTTAGAAAAATTCCAAAAATACAATTTAAGAGATAAAAGTATAAAAAAATTATTAAATTAAATGTCAAACAAGTTAGAGTGTTATATTAGGCTATGCCGAATCTTAAATACCCTCAACCAGCAAGCTTTGTTTAATGTCCATTTAACTATCTAATTTAATAGTAAATTATGTGATTTTCAGTGATTTTCATGAATACGAATTTATATCAAATGTAATCATGAAAATTTGATTAACAATTTGCGTTTAAGTATTTTTCGGAAATATTAGAGTTATGACCAATTTTGGACCAAATGGAAAACAATTCGTATAATGATTTATTTACATACATAATCAATTCAAGTCAAATTGTACCCCCATTGTTTTATTAATTAATGGAATATGTGCGTTTAAGTGATTTTCGTGGACCTTATATTGCAGCTATGACCAATGATTGAAGTGGGCACAAAACATATTTAAGTCGAATTTTATCCCGATAAATTTATAATTCAATAAAATATGTGCGTTTAAGTGATTTTTGAAAGTCGACTTTATATAGGAGCTTTGACTCTGGATCGATCTGGGAAAATTTTGGTAAAATGAACATTTTGGCACAGAACATTTTTAAATCGAATTTTATCCTGCTACATTTATAATTCAATAAAATATGTGCGTTTAAGTGTTTTTCGGAAGTAGACCGATCCCGGAAAAATTTTGTAGAATGGTAGATGTGCACATAAAACATATTCGAGTCGAATTTTATCTTATTAAATTAAAAATTCACTGAAATATGTGCGCTTAAGTGATTTTTGTAAGTGGACCTTATATGCGAGCTATGACTAATAATGGACCGATCCAGGAAAAATTTGGTAGAATGATTGGCGTGTACAAAAACATATTTAAATAGGGAGATATGACCATTTGTGGACTGATACAAATCTTCTCTGATAGTGTGATTTATTTATTTTACATTAACATGTGCAAATTTTTTTATTTATACTGATATAATTAAGGGAGTTATTAACGATAATTCAGGAATATGTACCTTTGTATGGGAGCTATGAGAAAATTTTAAATCATTTGTTATGATTTTCAACGCGCTTGATCCTTGGCAGATAAAAATAATGTGTGACAAAATTCATCAAATTATCTTGTGTGTGATTTCTGAGGGAAATTCTGAATAATTACAAAAAACACGTAATTTTTTCGAAGTAGTCCTAAATTTTTACTCATAATTTTTTACCTCGTGAATTTATTTTCCTAATTTTCAATACCAAAGTGCTTAGGATAATAATAAATATTTTCGGTGAATTTGGTTGATGTCCTTAGTTTAGTTTTCACGTGAGCGTGTTTTACACAGACAGACGGACATAGCTAAATCTACTTAAAATTTCACAAGTACCCAGAACATATATACTTTGTTGTGTCTTAGATGAATACTGTTTGGTGTTACACACGGAACGACAAACTTATAAATACGCTCTATGACCACTATTGGTGGTAGAGATTATTAAATCCTTTTTACTAGCAACAACAAAAAATCTCATACAAATTTCTTTTTAATGGCCAGTATATCAAAATTATGTCCAAATTAACCATATCTTCCCAAAGTTACTAAAATAAAATAATAACTGTCATCATTCTCTTATAAATGACTTTACAATGTATTTATCACTGTAAAAAGACAAAAATTTTCCCTAATAGATTTATAAACATTGTATGTCTGCCACAATCGCTGAAAAGAATATCGAAAAATCCTTATAAATTTTAACAGTATATAAAAATAATAGTATTTTTAATAAAGCTATTAATATTTGCCATTTTGTTTTTATTATTTTAAACTCTAAAGGACATAAACATTTTATAAATAATAATCATCAGTTAAATAAATATCGTTTTTTTCTCCTGTTTTCGCTGAATTTATGGATTATTTAACATAAATATCCCCATCTAATGTTATAAGAGGCTCTAATACCATTGTTTATGTTATTTTAACAATTTATAAAATCCGATAATATTTGAAATAATTTAGACGCTTAACCAGTATAAACAGGCCTGCAAGGACAAAAGTATTATTTTATTATATTTTTATTTTAATAAGAATGAAAATGAATTTGTAAGTAGGAATAACAAATCACATAATAAACGATAAAAGAGGAGCAGAACTCTACCCAGAAATAAAGAATTGATAAAAAAATTATAAACCATTCAAATGTGTTGTCATAGTTTAGTTTTTATACAATGTAGTTAATGATGGAAGAGACATTTGAACTTTGTTCAATTAATAGCCGACGACGGTATTATACATCATTGAATAATACATTTTCATGATTTTGTACAAAAAATGTTTGTATAACCTTAACATACCAATTATGAATTTTTGCTTAAATATTTTTAAAATTATGAATTAACACCATTTCCAACCATCGATTCCCTCGAACAATGTAAACAATTTGTTCTAGGTCAAGATTTTTTCTACTTTTTTTCGATACAAAAATCATTGAAAACAGAACTCAAAAACTCTATTGGCTAAATATCAAAAAAAGAATATATAATAATGGAATATCAACAATTTTTCACTTCCTAGTTTTTATTTATATATTTTCATATATATTTTTTTTGTTTGCAATTTGTCTCCATTCATCTTTCCATGCGATGATAAACACATCAAGGTCGTCACTCGCAGGCATAAAAATAAAAATATTTTCAACACACAGTCAAACAAAAAGTATGAAACCAAAAAAAAAAAAAATATAGCGCTCTATTGACCACTCTAAATGGAAAATTATAAAAACTGTTTAACAGGAAATACAACAAATGTTTGAATGAGCGAATGAATGGATGAATAAATTGGCCTTGTGTATTAACGAGGGTAGTTCGAATCTGAGGCAGATTTATAAAAATAAAGTACTTGGTACTTTTAAATAGCCATCATCGTGAATCATAAATCATGGGATAAAAGGCCACAACAAAGAAAGTGTATTTATTAATTTATTTTTCTATTGCAGTTGTAGTGATACAGACCATTTAATGAGAATCGTACCCACAACCACCACACTGACAAGTAAATTCATTACTACTTGCTTACCGGTTTATGAGCGACCAGTTATGAAAGTTGTATGTTTTCACTTTCTAATACATTAGTTATTTAACAGTGGCGTAGAAAATGAGCTACACATTCAGTACATGAGTGCGTATGAGTAATATGTCAATCGTAAAATTGACATATTAGGGAATTTAAAACTTTTTTATTATAATTATTAATTTTTTACAAAAACCACTTCAAGTAATTATAAAATATTTGGCAGATATGCAAACAAGCAAGAATAAAATCATAAAAATCGTCTACGAATGACATAGTAATGACCTGTACTTACCTAATTACTTTTTAAAGACTGACTGTCGATAGTTTAACGTGAGCACCTGCCGTGTCGGCCTATCTCACGGTGGTCTTTTTCATCCACTGGGTAGACTTGAGAACGGTCTACCATCGCCCCTTTGTCTTCAATGAAGACGCAGGAGGCAATTTTTGCACATTGGCTATGACCGGTACCATGCGCAAGTACTTTGCTGGAGTACTCGAGCTATCTAATCTCTTGCCAAAGTAGTCACGTTGTAAGACAACCACACTACTATGGCTCTGTTGAGTCGGCAACAGCACCTAGAGACGTAACCGGTGGACCGAAGCACGATCCACCAATAAGCCGTAGACATCGTTCTTACTCACAGTGACACGCTGTGGCAAGTCGAATATGAACAGAGTAAACTCTGAACATATCTGGACAAGGAAGGAAACTTAATCGGTATCTCTTGTATATGATATCTTTCATTCATAATCATTCAACCCAGCACTCATCTCATTCATTCGACACATTCATAGAGAAAAACATACGACACATTCATTTAGGTATACGGGTGGGGTAAGGCCCGTATACCTCTACATTCATTCTATATCATATACAATTGACACCAACTCATTTCCAACGCTTAGTCCCACAGTCACTCCTCTGTGGGGTATCTGTTGATTTTCGGCAACAGCACCGAACCTTATCCCGAAATATTGACTATTATCATGCATCAGTCTTTTAACCGCACTTATTCTCTTCCCGCGAATTTGGGTTCAACCAACAGCCACTACGTGGATCCCGAAGGAACCTCAACCAACTGACCAGCCAGGACATAGTCCTGCGGGCAACTGGCCACCCGTAGTACCAGATTATGCGGTGCTCTGGTCAGACCTCTGGCAATCTATGCAAGGACTAAGCCAAGCAGTAGACTGAGACAACCAATTTTTCAATCCCGGTCAGATTGGAGGTATTGGGCCCTCTTTATACCCCGGGATTGCAATAACACCAAGGCGGAGGTCTTCGCCAAGGTAACATGCCCCCGGGGGGACTTTTTAAAGACTATTCGAAAAGGTGGAGTAATATTACCCATCAGTAATCAGTAACCAAATCGGCCTAACTTAAAATAAAAATGTGTTAAATGTTTCGCCGTCATATTGACAACATCATTGTGAACCAAAAAATAGTTTTAAACAGGAAACTAAGTACAAAAAAACATCATTACTCAAGATAAAGTACTTACGTATAATAATAAGTGCACTTTAAAGTAATGAAGACGTTATCCAATATTAATTTTACGATTTAATTATATTTTTGTAAGAAATTATAGTCGGGAGTAATTGACAATATGATACCCTACATAAAATACGAATATTAAAATAGAAATTATCCTAATAAAGGATTTATGTTGAATTTAACATTGGTTCCATTGGTTTTTCGCCAAACTGTTTTGCTAAAATAAGACATAAACTTTTGTGGATTGAGGGATTATATTAAATGAGGCCCGATTTTTGTGAAATTAAGTATTAAGACTTGCAACTTTTTGATGAGATACAAGTATATTTTACATAATTATGAGCAATTATTTCAATTGTTTTCAAAAGAACCGACTCATATACTTAATAACCAATATTTTTGATTGTTACAAATATTAGTACATTGTGCTGACTTTTGGATAGATGGTAGTATTTAAGTTGAGAGATAAAAAGCCCAAATCGGAAGATCAGGTTGTATGTATAATATTTATTGTGGGGATTTTTTTATGTAAAACTTTTTTTGTGGACATTCAATTCTTTTTCTGGAGACTTTCTATGGGGGCTAAGGTCAAATAAGGACAGATGATTATGAAAATGACCATTTAGAGTTATGTATATAAAACAAAGTTTTCCATTATTTATTGAAATACTAGAATATTTAACATAATTATAAGCTCAAAAGACATATTCGGAGTTCAAGTTGTATGAAGGAAAAAAATGGACCAAAAGAAGCGAATGTGCAAAATTTTTTCAAATTATCTTAAAAATTGAGACCTGTAGCGTGCGCTCAAAGTTTACATGGACACACATACGGACAGATATAGTTAACTTTAAGGTATATGATAAATAATTTTAGATGTCTCAAACGTAATACCTTCTCCACTATATTTGTGTAGGGTATAAAAATTCATATATCAGGGAATGACTTATTTTACAAAAGTTTTTGTTGGTTACACAAAAAAAAATAATATTTATTGCTAACTTAATTTGGTTTACCATAGTTTTCAAAATATTCCCGCATGTCCATTTATTTTTGTGAGTAAATATTTCTCCACATTTCATTCACTCTATTAATAAACAAGTAACCAAGCGTTTTATGAATGAGAAGTTGAAAACTGTAAATAAAAGCAAAAGAAAAAACGTTTTCGCTTCTTAAAGTTTTTAAATCCCCCGAGGCTATTTCAACTTGTAGTAATTTGTAGACACAAACAAAAATAAAATATGAAATATTTTGGTGTTGCTAAGATAACAAAGATGGTAGTAATTAAGTGACTAAATACTAAAATATTTAAGAATATTAAATAATACTTTCAACTAAAGAGGAGTGACAAGTTCATACAATAATTTCAACATAGAAATAACTATTAATGTTAATAAAAATTAATATATTTACACATGTTATATAGGTACGTAATTAGATACAATACAATAAAGCTCATACATATTTAAATAAAACATGGAAGTTAAATCTATTTTATAAATTGTATTCTAAAGTTACACTATTAAATTAAATTAACTAAAATTGACCTTTTTCGCTAATTATTTATATTTAATTCTTATAAAGAATAACACACACACATTTAAATGCAATATTTTTAAAGCTTCTTAAAGACCAAAATGCTTTGATATAGACCTATTGACACCAAAACTTTCTTTGAATAGAATTTTTTTCAAATAATACTTTTGCCATATTTCTTATCTTTAACGCTTCGTAATTAACACAAAACATTGATTCTAAGAAAACCCTTGAAGCTGTAAAAAGCCAAGTAACCTTAATTTACTGACTTGTTTTGAATTTTATAAAAAGCATAAAAGGACCTAAAATAGAAAACTTAAATGAATATTGGAGAGAAAAAAAACTTAATGAAAAGAACTAAAAAGTGACATTAAAGTAGAAATTATTGCACACAAGTGTTTCAAGGCATAGATTCTGAAGCAGACGACAGAATTCTTTTTCAACAACTAAAACAACAACAACAAAAAAACAACTAGGGAGCTATAGTTGGTCATGGCAACTGCATATATGATAACCATCTCCAGTGATATGGTCTTAAAAAGAATAGATGAGTTTTGTAAAAATAATAAGCATTAATTTGCTTTTAGTCTAATATTAATAAGGCATTACATTAAAAAAATTTTGCAAGAGTGTCCTTTTAGTATGCTCGAGTCAATAACTTAACTCCACAGAGTTGGCCGAAGTAATATAACTTCTAGAACAAAGCATTTTGCTAAATATTTTCTATAAATTCTAAATTTTGACAAGACATTTACATACCCTACAGCATACACATCAGCTCTCAAATGATGTTCATTCGTCTCTCTGTACCTCCATGTGAACTTTGTTAAAATAATTGTGTAAGCATTATTTTTTGAGTGTTACAAACATTGTTCGCACACATAATACACATCCTACTATAGTAAAAAAACACAAACTTAATTTCCTATAATTTATTACCGTTTTAATAAGTCATTTCTTTCTTCAAACAACTTTTTACTATTTTCACTGTCTTGTAGTGTCATAAATTCAAGACTATATGAAAACAACTAAAAGACTAAATTGTGGCAACAAGGAAAAAGTACACAAGTTGTTTTGCAACATATAAAATGAAATTTCTTATACATATTTATACAGCAAGTAAAAATGTCATATCCTAACAAATTAACCGGCGACATTTTTCCATAAAACCTGCTCATCTAAAATTTGGTTGCTATTCTGGTGTTTTTAAATGAATGATGAACGGGATGAACGGATCTTTATAAGAGCGATCGATCTATTACAGATCCTAATTAATTGGAATAAAAAATAATTTGTTTTTAATGAAATTTATTTATGTTTAATTTCATTCATATACATGTTTCTTAACCCAGTTATTCGCATTATAGTAATTATCTGAAGAGAACCTTTTATAAGGGCTAGGTGAAATCCGATATTGCACATTTTTAATAGAAAATAACCTGTATCGACTAAAAATTAGATTAATTTCAGTTCTTTATTTTGTCCTGTTCGGACTTTTTCGTGTGTTCAATAAACAAAGATAGGTATAAAAATACTAATATTTTCTTAAATTCTGAATAGATTTTTCCAAAAAAAAAAAAAATACCACAGACAATAATATAATATATATGTATTTACTACATGATTGCCATAGCACAAAATTTCTGATTTTTTTAATTCAATTAAAAATCTATCATAACTTGTCTGTTACTTATTAATTAATGTAGTACCATATAACTTGAAATAATGTATTTTGCCTTGTTGTCACAGAAGTAATTAGAAAAGAAAATGAAAAAATATATAACATAAAACATAAAAAAGAAACATAAAAAATTTTAATAGTCCAAAATTACTGTAAAAAATTAACAACAGACAATTTATCCGAAATTATAATTTATATTTTCTTTAAACATTTAGCAAAATAAGTAACGATGAAATTTCAGCACTAAAAAGTTTGTTTAATTTTATAAGTTTTTCTCTAGAAATCTGTTCAAAAATAATAATGAACATTTCAGTCAAGGCGAAATGCATATATGAGCATTATAAGTAAATGGATAACCTTAATATGATATAGTAAACAATATTCACATAGTTTATTTAAAATTAATGATTAATACACAAATTTAAAAATTAGTGTCTATATTGTAAAAAGTAAATCCTTTAGTGTTGCAATAGTATATAAAGATATATCTGATGCCATATTCGGTCAAAGTAGCTCTACAGTAGTTCTAAAACATCTTGTCATTTCAACGGTATTTTTTTTGACGAAGTATTGTTGAAAAATATATATTTCCCATCAAATTTGTTAACTTTAGACATTGTGTTCATTTAATTAGGCTTAATTTGCGAGCATACATGTAACTTGCTGTACATGTTTCTTTACTTTATTACACGAAAATAACATTCTTAATTTAGCTCCTTATATTGTGTATATTGGTTTAAGAGTCTCAACACACATAAAATCAAAAAAAGGCGTAAAAACCATCACAAAACTTGTGAGATGTATCTTTGCAGAATTTTTATCCTTTACGTATTCTTAAATATAACATCCCAGCAAAAAAAGAAGCGAAATAAAAGTAGAATTTACTTAATGGAAGTACTAAAAATGACCTGATGGTATAATGTCCTTTTTATTTGATTCCAAATTCACTACATCTGAAGTCATTCTCAAGAAGTAATTTTTATGTTATTTCTTTCGAAGTTATTAAGGAAGTGAAATTGTAATATTATATAATACAGCTAATTTGACCCAAATTAGTTGTAACATAAATAAATAAATTAATCGCATTTATCAATGAACTCTAAAATATAAATTGGTTTAATTCTAAAAAGTTAAGTTCAAAAAATATTCTATAAATTTAAAAAAAAGTAGTGATAAATGTTATCCTTTTGGAGGTACATCGTTTTATTTTTGCTGGGAAATAGCAACCGCTGTGCAAAATTTAAGTAATAAATTCAAGTCACAACTAAGTAGTCAAAAGCAATGCTTGAAATTGTAATAAGGGCATACATCTACATATTTTTTCGGAGTATGTGTAATATTAAATGATTTTTTATACTCTTTCAATATATAAATTTTAATAAAATTTGCATAGCTTCAACATAAGAGACTAGAGTACAATTTTCCAAAGTTTCATGGACATCCATGAGTAACCTTTTAAATTATCCTTTTAAATAATTAAATTAAATTATTAATATATGACAAATAAAAGAATGGTTCTGTCTGACCGTCTGTCTATTGAAAACACGATTGACTTTAAACAAGATAGAAATCAGGATATTTGGTTCGGATACTTAGATATGTTGGCTTTAGTTTTATTCCTTTCAATATTTCCTAAGTCATTCTCATGTACATATTTTTTAAACTTTTTCGCTGTTTTATACTTTAATTTATTAAACAAAGTATAATAAACCAGATAGTTATTGTTTATTTCACAAAACTTAACAAAAACAAATTATTACTGATTTTTTCTATATTTTAACAAAATTTTGTTCTACATCACAAGCATTACATATATTTGGCTCATGTGCCCCACGGGCAGTTCCGAGGTTTAGTTTCAAATTTTTCCGGGCTTCAAATTATATTATTGAAAATATTATTATGTCTTATTGTTAACTATTATTGACCTTCTAATACTGATCAATATATTTTTTCTATCACAAAAACAAAAAAAGTTAGCACAAAAAAGTGAAATATTTTCACAACCCTTTGAAAAACAATTAATCATGTCTGCCTCCCATTATATGTAAAGTTAATGTTTAAAATTTTCAGGGATGATAGATAATCGATAAACTACAACAAAAATTAATAATGCGATAAAATCGATTACTCGGTTTTCAAGTTAATCGCATTAACCGATGTGCCTCTGTGGCGATGATATATACGTACTGGTTTAACTTCCTGTAGTGATTAAAAAATATAAGTACATAAATACGAACATTAATATATTAAGGTCCCTAATTTGTAAAGAGAAAAATAAGGTACCAAAGTTTTGTTTATTACATATTTTTTATGTTTCAAGTAAAGCAATGATATAAAATTTTGATACCATTTGGGGTATCATCAATATTTGTGCTACTTCAAAAATAGTTAGAAGCTAAATAATGAAATGAGGTAGATGCAGCGAAATCTCAGTATCATTCTATATTATCATCTATTGAATTCAAGCCAAAAGTTTTGAGAAATGCCCTGTTAAAATGAACTAAATGTTTATTTCCGGTGGAAACATAAACAACTTTTACTTTGACACATTTTTTTTCATTTCTTGTATTAAATGGATGATGGAAATTATCTTGCCTACCTACATATAATCGCTTATGCCGATTTTATTTAACAATCATCAAACCATGAACGAACTCTTACTTTTCGGAAGTGGGGATTTAAATGAAAATTTTAATAAAATATTTAAATAAATTTTGTACAATGATACCTTTTTACACATTCACTTTCCTTTCATTCAAAGTTTACATATCTTATCGCAGTTAATGGCCATTGCACACATACAAAAATAAATTATAAAATGCTTTTTGTATATTATATA
The DNA here is from genome assembly GCF_022045245.1 of Lucilia cuprina. NCBI lineage: Eukaryota > Metazoa > Arthropoda > Insecta > Diptera > Calliphoridae > Lucilia > Lucilia cuprina. The sequence goes on from NC_060951.1 coordinate 26,763,545, forward strand.
CGAAAAGTGTTCATAGTAGACCTTTTAAAAGAAGAAGAAGAAGATGATAAATACATTGACCTTAATCACACATAAACTATTTCCTTTGTGCAAAAATTCAGACACGTATAAACAATTTTTCCTGCAAACATGTATGTCTCTTTATTTGAAATTTATTATTTAAACCATGAAATTATTTAATGCCCGTAGTGTAAAACTTATATTTATCATTGCAATTGACTATAGTAAATGTCTTCTACTGTATAACTTGTCAGGTTTTAAAAACTAAATGTTTTTTTGAAGAGATTTATGAGAGATTTAAATCACTGAAACTTAAGTAGTTCAGCCGCAATAAACAAAGCAAATATGGAAGAATATACTATAACTTGATAGATGTAAAGAAAAATTTGAATTTCGAAGAACTGTTTCGTTAGGTAAGGAATAAAAAGAAATAATTAAGGCTATTTAAATTCATGATTACATTTGTATGTATAGAATGTTATCGAAGCCATATCCTCATGTCCTTGAGCAAAGAATGAAACAGACTGAAGGTGAAATATCAACACAATACTAAAGACCTAACTTAAAAAACCTGCCCGATATTCTTAGTAAAATAATTACTCCCATGTTCATAAATGCCTTATAATTGATTGGTTTATTTTAGGAATTTTGTAAGGAAAATATGCGTAATATACCTGAAATAAGCGATTAACATCTTTATGAATATGGCGGTTAGTTTATAATAATACACATAATACCTTTTCCACAAAGGTGGTGTTTATGTTTAATTATTACACAATTTTTGCAATGCATATTTAAATTACATGATATGTATTCATTATCATTATTGTCATAAAATAAATTTGTACAATTGTTATACCCTACACCACTTTAGTGAGGAGGATATATTGGGTTTGTGCTGATGTTTGTAACGCACAAAAATATTGGAACTATACCCATCTTAAAGTATATCTTTTCATTTTCTAAGTCGATTTAGCTTTGTCCGTCTGTATGTCAGTCCGTCCGTCCGTCTGTCCGTCTGTCCGTCTGTCTGTCTGTCTGTCTGTCTGTCTGTCTGTCTTTCTGTCTGTCCGTCCATGTAAACCTTGTACTTAATCAAACTACAGGCCGCAATTTTGAAGATAATTGAATGAAATTTGGTACATGATCTTTTATTGTCGCAGGGACGAACCCTATTGAAAATGGTTAAGATCGGTCTAGATCTGTACCCCCGAATAGGGTTTGTAAGCATTGTAACCAAATTACAGGTAGAAATGTTGGAGATAATTAAATGAAATTTGTCACATGATCTTTTATGGTACTGTAGCCGAAGCCTATTGAAAATGGTTAACATCGGTCCATTATTTCACCTAGCCCCCATATAACTGAACCCCCGAATAGAGCTTGTAAACCAAGTAATCAAACTACAGGTCGAAATTTGGGAGATAATTCAATTAAATTTGGCACATGATCTTTTATGGTACTGTAGACGATTCATATTGCAAACGGTTAACCCTAACCCCTCTAAAAAGCCCTCATCAAAATTTTACTTAAATATCCACAGTTTGATTAAGGAGTAAATGGCTTTAGTATATCTGAGGAAAGGTACAATTCAACATAAATGCTTTATTATGAAAACTAAATCACATTTTATTCGTATATAGGTGTAGGGTGTTATATGGTCGGCCTCGACCGACTATATCTTCTTACTTGTTTACTCTTCTTATTGATTCATTATACAATTGTTTTGTCATTTACTGTAAGCATTTTATACACATTTCATTGATAAAATAATACAATAAAAGAAATTCCGTAAGTAAAAGTAATTCCATATTTAGATTAAACATTCTTAACAAAACTTTACACAAGCAAACAGTGATACTATAAGAACCGGTATATACATATTTACATATGCATATATATGGTTAACAATAGTATTGTCACTTCAAGAAATTAAATAGAATTCTTATGTATGTTATGTATTTTCTTTCCTTTTATAGTTTTCTCTATTGTGCTTTTAGTTCCTTTCTATCTATGCATTTAATTAAACCAATTGTTTATTTGTTTTCCGTTAGATACTTTGTCAATTGTTTGTTTAAATAGTCTTATGTAGATTTGAATGCCCAGTACAGGATATTAAAATGGTATAAATTTTCTTTGGGATTTAGAATTTTGTTAAAAATGTTCAAACAGGAAACGAATGAATCTAAAAAGAAGAAAATATTGTTATGCATAAGCAAGTTAATGACCTGAGTAATAAATGTTGCAATAAAAACTATTTATTGTTTAGGAAATAATTACTTAGCATATTTAGTAAAAAAAATTAATAATTATTGTGATATATTCGGCTACCACCATTAAATCATATGTCGTAAAATGAGGAGTATTTCGGAAAGTTGTTCTATATATAGACATAGAAATTTATGAATCTTCTTTTTGTACCCTCCAACACCATCAGTGGTGATAGAGGGTATATATAACTTTGTCATTCCGTGAGTAACACCAATAAATATTCATATATATTCTGGGTCCTCATCAAATTCTGAGTCGATTTGGCTATGTCCGTCTGTCTGTGTAAAGCACGATAAAACGAAGCAATAGAATTTAACCAAATTCACCCAAAATGTTTTTCGTTTTTTTAAGTTGTTTGGTATTGAAAATGAGCAAAATCAGTTTACATCGGGAAAAGTTATGAATAAAAATTTGGAACAACCTCGAAAAAATAAGCATTTTTTACACATTCTGGTGTAGTTTTCTCGAAAACTATGCAAGATAATTCTACACAAGTGCTTGATCTATGCGGAAAATCGCTAGAATCCGTCCACAATTTCATGTACCTACCATACAAAAGATATTGCCGGAAAATTGGTTTTTTGTTAATAACTTCCGCAGTAATGTCGATATCTTCACAAAATTTTACAAATTAAAATATTATGTCAATGGAATTCATTCAAAGGAAAATTTTTTTAGATGGGTTCATAATTGGTCATAGCTCCCATACAAGGTCCCCTAACGAAAATCACTTAAACGCGCATAACTCATTACTAAATTAATTGTAATAGATTTAAATCCTGCGATTTTTCTATTTAAGACATGAGAAAACTCATTTCTACAAATACTAGATAAATAAGAAATGCATTAATATAAAAGTAGCTAGTGGAGGGTATTAAAGATTCGGCCCAGACGAATATAGCACTCTAACTTGTTATTGTTAAAACAATTTACTTATTTAAAAGAATTATATTGTATATAAATATTGTATATTGTACAAAATGTCAATTGATTTGTAATTAACATATTTATGACATTTTGATTTGTATATCGTTTTATGATTTCGAATTGCCACATGTACCAATATAGACAATTTTTAATTATGTTCTCTAACATAATAAGGACCGAGAATTCAAAATGTTATAAGCGGAATGATATTTATTTTGATGAAGATTATATAGAGGCGTATGATTATTAAATATCTATAAATAATTATATATAACTCATACGTATAGATTACATCGATTTCTATACTAAACATGAAGAATGAGTAAATTTTTGTAATTATTCAAGAGAACTCAATTAATCAATAACTAGCTACCCTCAAGTTTTTGCTATGTAAAAAATTTCAATCAATATCAGTGGTTTCTGCCTGAGATATGCAGATGAAGGAATAGGAATTTTAAAAAAAGTTATTACAGCATTGTGATCACTAATATAAAAACCTATAAAATTGTGATAATACTTAATATACATATATCTGCAATATCATAAAGTTTACTTTTGTAGATGTTTATAAGTTTAATGTTCAAAATCTATGAAAGTCCCATTTCAATAAAGATTTTAAAAGTTTGATTTTGTCTCAGACAATTAAGAAAAATAAAAAATAAAATAGTGAAGAACAAAAATGTACCAGATTGTGTTTTCCTTTCGATTTCCATTAAATCAGATTGAAGCATGTTTTATTTTAAACAAGATATTCCTTTCATACAGGTTTTTATTCAATCAGAAATTTACATATAAAGTATTATGTTTTTAAGTTCAATATTATAGAAAAATTCAAAAAGTTAAGAAACCAAATAGTAACAAAAATAATTAATTTTAAATAAATACAGTTTTTCGAAATTTATTCCCTAAAGGCTCGAATTTAAGAAAAAACATAAAAACTTTTATTTTATAAACAAAATTTTGTATAAAATATATAAAATAAAATGTTGCTTATAAATAAGAGAGTAAATATTAAAATCTCATTTTAATGCGCTTAACATTTGAATCATGTATTTTTAATAAAATTTGTTTAATAATAAACAAAGCAAAATAAAACATAAATCGAAATTTCCCAAAATCGTTTACACGTATACATGGAGATCATTAAATACTTTTAAAACAAACATAGTCACTAAAATTTTTTGTACTGAAATACTTATTCCCGAAAATTATTGATTTATTAAAAAAATAATATCAATATAAAACCAGCTAATAAATAAATGAATGTACTTAGCTTATTATATGATAACTAGTTATATTTATATACATTTGTGTATATATATATTGTTAGTGAACCATAAAACATTTATGTTATTTCAAAATATTTTTGTTTATTTTATTCTTTTTTTAGAATTTTAAATTTGTTTAATAATTACGTTTTATAAATCTAATACTAACTTTTGAAAGCAATTAGCATTATTTACAACAATATTTTTTGTATTGCTATTCATTAACTAACTTGATTAAAACCTTTAAAATTCCTAAATATACAAATAAACAGAAAACTAGGTAACGGAAAGTTTATAAAATATATTTACCTACATTAGTAGGATATTATTCATAACTATTAATCAAAAATTGATAAAACAAAATTGAATACAAAATTTCTTCTACAAACCATTGATAAATATTTATGAATAAGGCAGAAAAAGTGTCCGAAAGTAATAAATATTTACTGTAACAGATAATGTATTGTCTGCAAAAGTTTGAAATAATTAAAACTTTTTAAATAACCAATGAAATGGAAATAAATGCAATATAAATATTAAATAAACATTTATTTATAAAAATTTGTTTCTGATTAAGAAAAAAATGTAAAAGAACTTAAGGGCAATTTTTTTAGAAAGGTAGATTTGTGAAATTTTTTATTTACCTATGAAACCAGTAAGTAGCAGTTCTCGTTTTACGTTATATTTATGTATTGACTATCATAAATATATGTTAAATATGACTTAAATTCCACTAAATTTAAAATATTCAAAATATTTTTTTCAGCAATATTATGTTTCATGTCTTTTGACCCATATAAGACGTTCATAGATATACAAGTTGTGATGTAGAGAATAAACCTGACTATAAGTATACAATCTGATATCCCTGTTAGATATTCGATAGTATTTCTGCCAATTAAACCCCCCTTGATTGCTGATATTTCAGCCGGAAGTCATTGAGTTTGAATGCGATTGTAGTTTACAAACGGAAGCAATTTGCAGATAGACGAATGGATTCTTATGAACGGATATTCATAGACAAGTAACTATAAGTTTACAATCTGATATCTCTGTTAGATATTCGATATTTCAGCCGGAAGAATTTTACAATCGTCATTGAGTTCGAATGAGAATGTAGTTTACACACGGAAGCAATTTGCAGATAGAAGAATGGATTCTTAAGACTTCGAAAATATGTGATATTTGGATATTACTGTAGTATTCAAACGATTAATCGTCATTCGGTTAATCGATTAATTTTTGACGATTAATCGTTCGAATAAATGTAAATTGTCAAATTTCAAATATCCAATAAACCGAATAATTTCTATCAATTGACCGATTAAGAAAAACTCACTATTTAGTAGTAAAATTACTATGTATTTTCTACAAAATTTAATATTTTTATAATAAATTTTCTTCTTTTCTTAATTTCTTAATCAATTTTCTATAATAAAGAAAATTTATTTGATAATTCGCTTTTATTTTTACAAACAGTTTTTTTTTGAACATTGTTGTGTTCTTAAGCATTTCTAATAAGTTTTCAGCAACAATTATATTTGACTAGTGTTCAATGGAACGTGGATTCTAGAACTCGATAAAATTCTTAAAAACAGTATTGTCTTTATATAGAAAAGCATTTCACATAAACAGGAATAATTTCTAGTATTTGATAAAAAACTAAACAAAAAATTGAAGTAAAAAAAGTAAAAATAATATTTTAGTTTATAAACCGTGCAAAAGTTATTTTCAAATATGAAAAAATCTTTGCGTACAGGAATCTGTGGACCATTAGTATTAACTCTGTGCACTCATTTTTTCATAATCAGCTCTTATGCTCCACAGTGGGGCAGAATGGAAATTTTTGGAAATAAATCTGGCATTTCTAAACGGCTGATCCGATCGGGATAAAATTTGGCGTGAGCGTAGCCAAGGAGTATTCGAGTTTAAGTTTTGCAGATGAACCCCGCAGATGGCCCAGGGACGGAGCTGTGGCGGCTCAAAGTAGGGTACCTACGACATGTAAAATTTTTAAACTCGTGCCATTTTTTTGTTCTTCACCCAAATATTTTCTGAAAACGCTCGACGAGATCTTGAAAAAACATGCTTGGACATACTACTTATCTCTTATAATATCCGAGTTATAGGCATTTAAAAATTTAGTGATACAAATACCGGGCGTAATTTTGGACCAAATGGACTCATTTTTTTTTTTTTTTTTGTTAGTTAGACAACAAAATTTCCAATAATATACAAAAAAAAATTCAGATCAATATCGTTTACAGATCCAAAAATATAGGTTTTTTAATTTAAAAATTCAAAAAATTTTAGATTTTTGCCGTTTTTTTTTTGCCCAAAATGTGTCTTAACTCTTTTATTAATAAAATTAAATTTTCTTTAAGAACATATAACAATTTTATAGTTTTCTAAAGGGTATCTTTACGCAGAACGCTTTGCCGTAGAAAATAGGTAAATATAAGATTGAAACATGTTCTGTCATATTTAATACTAAAATATGAAAAATATGAAATTAAAGGATACAGGTTTAAATGAACATATTTTTGAATGTAATTGAGATATTGGCTTGAAATTTTTTGTAAAGGGCCAAGAATTTCCAAATCTAATAAAAAAAGATATTAAGGGATAAATATGGGTTAAATTGTTGTAGCTATCTGCGACCCTATTAAAATTTTGATATAAAGCATAGTTTTAGAAATTTAACAAATATGTAATATATGACAAAATCTTTATTTATGAACAAAACTCAATGAAATCTTCAACGCTTGTTAAATTTGTCATTTCAAATAAGAAAATGCAAAAAAAAAATTAAAAATGTCAAAGGGAATCCCGCAATGCCCAAAAATAGGAATGAAAATCCCATAGGGTCCACATTTCTTTCAGGGCTGGGAAAATACTTTTGGAGTAAATAGAAAATATATTGAGGTTTCCAAAACTGCTTTCAGTTTTCTGATCCCAGCTTTGGGATTTTAGAACATGTCGCCCAAAGTTGAAGTTTTGATAAAAAATAGGTCATATTCGGAAGGACGCAGTGGCAACATTTTCAAAAAATAGGACAAGTTTTTTACGCCAAAGCGTTCTGCGTAAAGATACCTTTTAGAAAACTATAAAATTGTTATATGTTCTTAAAGAAAATTTTATTTTATTAATAAAAGAGTTAAGACACATTTTGGGCAAAAAAACGGCAAAAATCTAAAATTTTTTGAATATTGTATATTATTGGAAATTTTGTTGTCTAACTAACAAGAAAAAATTGAGTTCATTTGGTCCAAAATTACGCCCGGTATTCAAAAAAAAGGCGGACCAAGGTATGGTAAATTTTGTATCACTAAATTTTTAAATGTCTATAACTCGGATATTATAAGAGATAAGTAGTATGTCCAAGCATGTTTTTTCAAGATCTCGTCGAGCGCTTTCAGAAAATATAAAAATCTTTGTATATGGGTGAAAAACAAAAAATGGCACGAGTTTAAAAATTTTACATGTCGTAGGTACCCTACTTTGAGCCGCCACAGCTCCGTCCCTGGGGCATCTGCGGGGTTCATCTTCAAAACTTAAACTCGAATACTCCTTGGCTACGCTCACGCCAAATTTTATCCCGATCGGATCAGCCGTTTAGAAATGCCAAATTTATTTCCAAAAAATTTCCATTCTGCCCCACTGTGTGCTCATGTAAAAGGACTTTAAAGTTTAAAAGACGTCCAATTTCATAAGATGGAATTCCAAATTTATATTAAAAAGTTCTTATAAATATTAATTTCAAATGAAGCTGAGTTGCTCTGCTTCGAAATAACATAATTTATTTCAAATCATCAAGATCATCAAGAAGGAATTGGAAATCATAAAGAAAATTTGTCACAAAAATAAATGTAAAAAGTTTTTAAGTCGAAAATTAAACCTTTTTAAATTTAATTTCTTTTTCGTTTTTTCTCTAAGTGAGACCTTAAGAACTTAAGAAGAAAATATACAAAACTAATTGGTCTATAGTATTTAGCTTTACCGTGAGCAGTTTTATCTCTTTTAAAGATAAATATCACATTGCACTTTTTGATCAAATTGGAAATATATTTTATATATATTATTCATAGCCATGGAATTTTAAAATCCGCATTGTATTAAAGATCTACTATACATATGTGTAGGGCCTACTAACCTTGGTGAAAATTTCATATAAATCGATTTTTTGAGTTGGGTCACTTGACACGAAATTGCAAATATGTATGTACAAACTTATATGTATGTATTTAATTTGTACATGTAATGTTTCTCTATGTTACACATGGAATGACAAACATTTATTTAAACTCTATTACCACAATTTTTTATAGCAAAAACATGCCAAAACGAGAGGATAAATATCATAGATTTATAGCTAAAACATGATGGCCACAAAATATTAACGTTTATAAAAACAAGCTATTAGTAAATATTACAGCATTAAGCATTTTTTAACATTTACTAGTTGCGTGTTCAACCAGCTTTAGAAACGGTCTTTCAAATTAGAAAACTTCAGTACATCACACAAACAAACATGGATATATTCGGTTTGATGTTTGTGCAGTAAGAACTGTTGATTAAATACTAATAAATTGAATGTATATGTATTGAGTGCTTTAAATCATGAAATCTGTTTTAAAAACCAACCTTGCAAATATTTGCTAACACAAAACCTTGCACAATAAAATTCGCAAGGACGAATGAGTTTTGTGCAAATCACAAGTTCTAACTAATTTACATGAATATAAAGCTGTTGACATGTTTGAAATATGTATATACATATTTATATTTTTCAAGTGTTCTAACCATATTTAAATTATTATTAATATTAAATTTTTCAAATGAAAACTTTTACCTACTTTTAGCATCCATGAATCATCTTTAATGACGAGCTTAAACGATCAACACGAAGTATTGGTAAGTAAATTAATGATGTGAAAGTTGATTAAATTGAAGTTTTCTGATATTAATTTTCACAATGAAAATTCTGAAAAAATTGTTTTTTGACATAAATAATTAATAAGCATTACAAATAGTGATCTTAGAACAAAAAATTTGAGAAAAGGTGTCTTATAATGAACAAAACTTTTATTATCGATGCGATTATTAGTGCATACTTTATTCGTTTTTCATATTTAAACCACTTTAGTGGGGAGGATTTGAGCTGATGTTTGTAATGCACAATAATGTTGGTCCTTAAAGTATACCAATAGGCTTAGAAACATTTTCTAAAACGATTTAGCTATGTCCATCTTCCATCAAAACTTTGTAATCAAGTTGAAGATAATTCAATGGAGTTATGTACATGATCTTCTATTTTCCCAGGGACAAAGCCTACTGAAAATGATAAACATTGGTCCATTATTTCACCTAGCTCCCATATAACTGAACCCGCCGAATAGGGCTTTTAAGTTCATAATTATATTTTATATATTCGTATCTTGATATAACAGTTGCCGTACTTTGATTCCTTTTTACCGGTTTTCTAAAAATAGTAAAATTTTTTTAAACCAGCAAACCAGTATGTTTTTAGTCGGGTTTCTAACCGTAAAATACGAAAAAAAGACTTTAAAACAAACGGGTATATGTGTATAAATATCTGTAATATCTCATACATATGTGTAAATTAAATAAAAAGAAACAATTTTTGCAAATAAACATTACAGCCACATACAGTCTAACAAATTTACATTGACTCTATATCCATACCAACCATAAATACATGCAACATAAATATCAACAAATTTAATCCACATTTCCAATGTTTGTATCAATATATTTTTTCACACATATATTATATACAGAATGTCGTATGTGTTTTTTTACCCTACACTAAATAGTGCACTATACCTCAATGGAAAAATGCCAATCGCCATGATATTATTCTTTGTGTAGACAAATGCAAAACCTTGCGCTATGATAAAATCCTCACATTATTTCACAATCTTAATTAAATATGTTTTGTGTCCACATTTATGATCATAGAAATTTGAAAGGAGTAAAGTCCATGATTAAAATTTCAATTTTTTACAAATAGAATGATCAATTTAGTATACTCTCAATCTTATAGTGGTGTATATAAAAACTAAATAAATTACAGTTGCAAGAGGATGAACAAATATGAAAAAAAAAACAAATAAACATTAAAAATGCATATAGTATTTTAATTTCGTTGCTAACAAATAGAAAATTTAAAAAAATCGAAATTTATTACAACAATAAATAACACGTTTACATATACACGAAATTCAATTTCATGCAAAAACACTAACGAAAATAACAAAATAAAAATTTTTGGAATATGTACGCAGCAAAACCAGATGTTAAAACTGAGATTTTACTCTTGATTCCTGGAAGCGTTTACATATGAAAACAATTTACTGACCATTCAAATGCTTTTACAATAATATTATTGGTTAAAATATAAATAATAAAATATAATAATAAAAGGTTTATATAAAAAAATATTTCCATACGAAATTTGGTTTACAAATCGTTTATAAAATATTTTTTTTTTAAATAAGGCCTTTAGTCTTTTCTAAGTTTTCTTTTTAAAGTCAAAATATTGAAAAATGATTTTCATGAGACAGACAAAGCTATTGGCGATTTAGCCAAATCAATGTTAATAGAATATGAGCAAAAACTAATATTGAAAATTAATGAGTTAAAATGCAAACAAACGGTTTTCACAACATCTTTATTAGCTTTTCACTCTACCTAATTTCTATCTACCTAATCATATATATAAGTCATTATAAGATTACTTAAAAGTAATGCAGACTTTAAGTAGTAGTCATTGAAAAGTACGTATTTTTGTAAGTACAATCAATTGCCGAATTTTTTCTGGGTATCTATAAGTTTGTCATTGCGTAATTTAAATTAATTAAACTCATTAAAATATTCATTATTATCAGAAATGTTTTATGTATGTTCATACATAAAAAGATTACAAAAATAAAAAATATTTACCGTTTTACAATTAATTCACGAAACAAAACATTTCACATACTTAACAAAAATATTTGATTTTTTCTTTATTTTAACAATACTTTCTTCTATACCAGAGGAATTATTTTGTATTTGATGAATATGCCTAGATTCAGTTCTGGGTGTTTTATTTATTTTTATTTCGTACTTAAATTATGTTATAAAAAAAACAACTATTGTAATTTATTGTTCACTATTATTGACATTCTATCAGCAAGCAAGTTAGAACAAAAAATTCACACAGTAAAACATTTTCACAGTCCATTGATAAAGAATTAATCTCGTCTGCCTTCTACCATATTTATAATTAAACTTGCAAACTGTCAGAGATGATAGGTAATCGATAAACGAAAACGAAACTTGTAATATTGTAAAATCGATTACTCGATTGGTTCTTAAGTTCTTCGGTGTTGTCAGATGTAACACTATTTGTAAATTAAAGTTATTTAGAGAAGATGTTCTTAGATCATAAATTAATTTTTAGAGGATACTCATAAAATTTAGTAGACCCCGTTCAAGAAGAGAATTTCCAAATTTGGGATAAATAAGTAGAATTTACACTATTATTAGTCTCATTATGAACCATAAAGCCATTTCCTGGAACTGGCCATATGTGGAGAATACGGATAATTGTCAGATTATACGTTTTTATGTCGAATTTCGTCAATTCACTGATTTTATTAATTTATTACGAACGTTATTATGATTTTCTGAACGGCATCTTATGGGAGATTGGGTGTACTCGATTTCTACCATATATTACAATATAAATTTTTATTGCATAAAACCAAAATAAGGAAAATCTTAATCACTTTAAACAGTATTTCGAGGGGCCACTTTTAGACATCGATATAGCTCATTTTCAATATCAAACAAAAATTATCAATGAAGAATATTTATGCATAATTTCGAATGCCTAGCTCCTTGCAATTTAAACAGGCTTATTGACGGGCTTTTGTAGGTCTACGACTAATATTATGTAGGTCTACGACCAGTATTGTGATACAAATGGAATGACAAATTAATCTCGTGCATTAAGATGGCCCCACCGAAAATGAAAGCTTAGTTTTTTATATATATCATACCGATATTCAAAATTTATCAATATTTGGGGACTTAGAAAAAACTAGATCAAAGGATAAAAAGGCCCGTTTTAAGGTATTTATGATATTTTTATATTTTAGGCAAATTTAAAATCAAATTAAAGGAATTTAAGAGACACAATTTAGTATATGACTATGTTTATGTGTGTTAAAATGTAAGTCTTACATTCGGAAAAATTAAAAATTTACAATTATTTTTTCTTAATAAGTTATCTGATATATAATTAAAAGCTCCTCTCAAGTATCTTTCTTATGGTACGAATAAATGTGAAAAATTCATAAAAACCTCAACAAAATAACGATTTTATCCTTTGATACAACTCATCAAATATTGATGCCCGCACAAACATTTTGAATAAATGTAAAAGTACTTTCTTAACTAAATTTTTAATACGTTATAGGAAATTGTTCGGACAAATAATTTAAAGAAAACTTAAAAATAAATGAAGATTATATAAAACATCAAGCATTAATATTAATTGTTAAAATCCTCATGAAAAGCACAAAAAAGGAAATATTTAAAATGTTCATTAAGCTTAGCAAAAAATTTAATATATTTATTTAACTTTATCATGGTAAATACCTTTATCTACTACTTTTTAAGAATTCACAAACAATCTTGGTAAAACCCTCAAATACTAGAAAAGAAGTCATTCATTAAAATCAAATACTTTACTCGTTTAAGCCAACAATTAGTAAGAATAATAAGAATATACTGTTACTGGTATACTAGAAAGGTAAAACACTCAAACTTTAAACCCGAAAATTGTATCAAACAAAAACTAAATGGTAAAAAGGATTTGTTTTGCAGGTTATTAAGTAAATATTAACTTATTTACTTTAAATTATTAGTTTACTTTTTGCTTTTAAACATTAAAAATGATTTCGATTCTTTAATAATCGAGTCACATTTGTATAAATCAAAAGCTGTTACAAATTACATTCGTACTTTATTACTTGACCCCAGATATAAAGATTTTATTATATTTCTGGAAAACTTAGTAAAACGTGATAGAAATTATAAGCGCATACTGTCGTTTATAAGTAAATAAATGTAATAAAAACATAAATTTCGTTATGCGACAATAAATTCAATGTCAGGCATTAAAATTTAATAACACAGTATTTGATAAAGAAATATATATGATTTAAGATTAAACATTGATATTTTATGGGAATACATTATAAGTACCGCATGAGCAAAAAATTTTATATTTAAATTAAATATATTAAATGTAGCAAATATCATAATTAAACATACATATCTTTATTAGACCAACTCACTTTGTATGGAAAGCCAAAACGTGTATTTGTTACCTCTCTCAAAATTTATCTTCCATTGTTTTATGATGATTTCCAAAAAGTCTAGCATTGACTAAAAATAGCTGGACCAAATTAAAAAAAAAAGTATTTTGAAATTATTTGTTTACATTTTTCTATTATTTTGAAACAATATATTCAATATAGGGTATTGTTTGAAAGTGTTTTAACGCCGCGTCCAATGATATATTAATCGTAAATAGCCGTCTGCTCATAATTGTTATATTGCAAAATATTTAAAATTGTTAGGTTTTTTCACTACTTAAAATAAAATGTATGTACGGTTTTGCAAACTGGGTAAAATCGTGTCCCCTATACTATATTTTCATGAAAACCGTTCAGCTAATGGACAAGGCTAAACCCAAAATGTTTTGGGTAGCATCATATTACATAACAGCAAATATTTGAGGGGGTAACTTAATCACCATTTTTTGTAAGCCGGTCTAATGTACATGCACACATATATACTATTTTGAGTCTCATATGAACATTGGAGGAAACTTACAGAACAAAAACTGAAATTATGATAATAACTTTTTATAAATTAAATTGATGTTTTTTGTTATTCAACAATAATTTTTTAGACAAAATTCATAAAGATGACATGCACCATGTGTTAAATTACAATAATATTTAAGGAATGGTTTTTCACCCTTGTCAAAGTCCTGCATAAAGATGTGTCACTTTTCAAATTAACTTTTCTTAGTTTAAAGAGTTTTAAGTATTTGCTAAACGAGTAGACAGTCGTTGTAGTAGGTTAGGTTTGGCTGTTAGGAGGTTACACTTTTTTCTGCAAATTTATTGTATTTAAAGATTTTTTGACAAACTTAATTGAAATATATTAAAAAATATCCTTTCATATGTAGGTAGTCCCGTTTATATGGAGGAAAATAAAGGTATCTAAATTCTAACGAAATTTAAAGTTTATTTAATTCTAAGATATTGTTTCTAAAAATATTTCAATACTAAACGAGCTAGATCAATAGATAAAAAGGTCCTTTTTAAGGTTTTTATGATTTTATTCATATTTCATTAAAAGGAAAGTAAAATTTTAGTATCATAAGAAAAATTTTGGTATTATAAGGAAGGCCTTTGAGAGAAGCATTCAATAGCCTAACACTGATAAATTTTACATAAATCGAGGAAATTAATATATAATTATCCTTTAATAATATTTCTCTAAAATATTTTTTTTCATTTTTCAATCTAGATCGAATTTTATTTAAATTTATCGAAGCCTTTGTACTTTTCCACAACATTACAAAATAATGGAAACAACTACATACAAACCTTTATTAACAAATCAAACATTACCAAGAAGTATATGTTTAGCATAACATGAGTTAATATTTTAAACTTGATTAATAATAGACTAACGCTATAAAATGTTATATACCAATGTAAAGCTAATAATATTTAAAATTTTATGAAAAATTACAAGGCATTTAATAATTTTTGAAATCGTCTTTCTTATGTTACTAAATTTACATTTGGTTTATTTGCGAGTTATATTAAAAAAAACATAAACACATTTAAAAATTTTTATCCTTTCACTGGCAATCAGGACAAACATTTTTTGAAATGCTATCATAGAATAAACTAAATTTCCATTTTCGCTGTGAACATCAGTAATATACATATATTTCGGGCCACTCTAATATACATACGTATGTATAATTTTGGCCATATGATGATATAAAATATGTAAAATATAGTAAACTATAAAATTGTATATGAATATTATAGTTTATGTCTACATTTAAATTTATAAATGGTAGTTGTCTCTGTTTGTGGGTATAAATCAGTTAAGGGCAATATTTCAAATATTTCATTCGTATATAGGCAACGTATACACCAACATGTTCTTCGTTTCATATTATACATCTGTTGCTTCTCAGCAATACAATAAGGAGTCAATGTATCCGAAAAAGACAGTGAATTCCATTTACGACTAGCCACCACAAGTTTGAAGACAATTGTCACTTTAGTGTTCCCTTAGAAAGCAGGAGACATTTGAAAAAAAACTTAAGCTTTTTGCTGTATTTTCGTAATGTATATTTTTAATGTACGCTTTGACCGAACTGCTGGGTTAGTTTATATTTCATTGAGCATACCACGTTCTCAAAAATACACCAATGAAGATGATGCCTCACACACTTGTATGAATAAACTTATAAATGTATAACCATCACAGTTATACATCTATGTATTTTAGCTGAAGTATCTTTTAAGTACATGAAAGTATGTTTGCGTGTAATTTATTCATATAAATCATACATTTCTGTAACATTTAAAAAGACATTGTAGTTGAATTTTATGACGAAAAAATTTCAGTATTTACAATATATTTTGTCAATAAGGAAATTGCTTAACAATTCAAAATATTATTCAAACCTTTTATCTTTAAAACTATTCGACTAATAAAAATAATGTTTACGTTTTGTGTAAGCTTTCTAATTTATTTAAATAGATAAAATCTTGATTTTTAATTTAGTTTTGGGGCATTATTTGACCATGGAAACCAAAATTTGACATCCCAAAATTCAAATAATTTATTATCAACATAAAGATAATTTATTCGAAATTAAACCTCTTTAATGAATTCTATAAAATTAATTCGTACAACAGTTTTACTTAAACCTAAGCATGTGTATAAATAGGAAGTTAAAATTATTATTGCAATTATACATTTTTTACAACTGAAGAAATTTAACCCATTTAGCAGTAAAATATATAACTACGTTACTGTATTTAAAAACATTGTAGTTGTAAAAATTTATGACAGATTTTATGAAACATAAACGTACTCTCACACTCATAAAGGTCTTGTATAAATTTGTTTGGCATAAAGTTAAGCAGTTTCAGGTATGTGTGAGAAATAATAACCTTTCACAGTTTCTTTATTAGCCTTAAGAATACACAAAAATAAAATTTTGTTTACAATATTATGCATACAGTGTACATAAATAATCATTCATTTTAACATTCATTCATAAAACTATTTACTAACTGTCTTACTTATTATACCCAACACCACTTCAGTGGGGAGGGTATATTGGGTTTGTGCTGATGTTTGTAACGCACAATAATATTGGTCCTATACCCACCTTAAAGTATACCAATCTGCTCAGAATCATTTTCTGAGTCGATTTAGCTGTGCCCGTCCGTCCGTCCATGTAAACATTTAATCAAACTCCAGGCCGCAATTTTGAAGATATTTGAATGAAATTTGGTACATGATCTTCTATTATGCCAGGGACGAACCTTATTGAAAATGATTAAGATCGGTCCATTATTTCACCTAGCCCCCATACAACCGTACCCCCGAATATGGCTTGTAAATATTGTAATCAAACTACAGGTCGCAATTTTGGAGATAATTCAATGAAATTTGGAACATGATCTTTTATGATACTGTGGTTCGTCCACAGTACTATTGAAAATAGTTAACATCGGTCCACTATTGAAAATAGTTAACATCGGTCGAATATTTCACCTAGGCCCCATAGAACTGAACCCGCCAAATAGGGCTTTTAAGTTCATAATTATGTTAAATATACTCGTATCTCGTCAAAAAGCTGCAAAACCAAGTTCTATACTAGTCTTTATGACCGCGATGAACTTTATAATTATAGGGCCTCATTTGGCCCTAGCTCGTCTAAAAAGCCCCCATCAAAATTTTACTTTTATATCGACAGTTTTATTAAACAGTAAATGGCTTTAAAATATTTGAGGCTAGGTATAATTCAACTTAAATGCTTTATTATGAAAACTAAATCAAATTTTATTCGTATACAGGTGTAGGGTATTAAATGGTCGGCCTCGCCCTACTATAACTTCTTACTTGTTAATTAAATTATTTTTTTTTAATTCATTCATCTCTATATAATATATGAATTCAACCTTTCATTTAGTGTATATACTTCAGAATAATTAATTATTCTGGTTTTTGTCTTATTCGGTTCATTCGACAAATAATTATTTGAGGTTTTAGGTTAGACGATTAATAATCGGATGTTTTAAAATTATTCGGTTAATCGAATAAATAAAAACTGGAGGTTTTGATTGCTTTTTTACAAAAATTTTCAAAATTTCCAATGAACTATACGTTCATTGGAAATGAACGTATAGTTCATTACGTTCCAATGAACTAGGAACGAAAGTATGTTTCTCAAAATGGCTGCAAATGTAAAGACGAGATCATTATTTCCATGACATATTTTCAGGAATCAGGAATAAAAATCATCAAAGTAATGTTTTATATAGAAAATGCTTAAAATGGTTAAAAAATTAAGAATATTAAATTTTGTGGAATACATACAATAATTTAAAAGTGAAATAGTTTTTCTTAATCGGTTAATTGATGAAAATTATTCGGTTAAATCGTTATCTGAAATTTGACAATTTTCATTTATTCAAAAGATTAATCG
>NC_060951.1:26781947-26828351 GCF_022045245.1 Lucilia cuprina
AGGTCTTTGTCAACATACGAAAAAACACGCCCTTTTCGGCGGGTCCAGTTGTATGGGGGCAATAGAAGATCATGTACCAAATTTCATTGAATTACCTTTGTGCTGTAGTTTGATTACAAACATCAGCACAAACCCTATATATCCTCCCAACTAAAGTGGTGTAGGGTATAAAAATGAATAAAGACATAGAGAGACAGCGAAAATGAACATGGCTTTTACATTTATGAAATCCATATTCAATTGGAGTCAAGAGACGGTAACAGGGAAATACTTTACCGGGTGATAAAGCGATCCTTAGTATTTATATTGAATTCCCAGAAATAGAAATGTACTACATAATCTAAACAGTTTATATACTCCTTTCTTATAAATTGGATAAGTTTTCATTAATGTACTGATATACAGGTTCGATTACATATAAATCCATTTAAACGGAATTTCTAATTTCACTGTAATTTGTGACTAATAATTTAATCTCTTATATAAAATTTACGATACAAATCTAAACACCACAACAAAAGTGCTAACGATCTGTAATTTATAACCAAATTGATTTTAATTATTATTGTTAAAACACATAAAAAATGTGTGTAACTAACACTAAGAGTCCTTTTCCAAGAATATTTATACACTTAAACAGTTAAACATACATAAAATGTTTAATTAAAACACGTGTTTCATTATGTTAAGACTAAACATTATTTAATATTCACTAAAATAATAAAAACAAATATCAAAATTCTGTATGTGTTTCCTATTTTCACATTTATTTGCATCTACTTCCTGTTGAGTTGTCGTAGACATTATCAATAATATTAATTGTCGAAGAACACTTAATTGTAATTACATTAACTGTTCTTGAGTTGTAGGTTAGAACGATTAAAGGAATATGTCAAAATATGTATTAATATTAAATTAAATAAAAATTACTTGTTAAGAATGACAGAAGTATTAAATTTGGAATCAAATAAAAAGGATATCCCTTCCATGACAAGCCTGTGTTAAAATCATCACTTCTTCAGGTCTTTTTCAGTACTTCCATGTACATCATTCTTATGATGGAAAAGTAATTACTCAGTGGGAAACAGCAGCAACAATAAAACTCTACCCAAAGTATTTTTTATATACTTATTCTTCCGTATATCTGAATATATGTTTTGCTATACAAATAATATATAAATATTACAAAATATGCTTAACACTTGTTTACCTTTTAAATACAATTAATTAAAGCGAATTAAAGGTGTTGAATACTTAAACAAATTCCTAAACTTGACTAACATTTACAAAAACTAAATAGATCAAAAAATCTTTACAAACATATACATATAGCGCCAACTGTAGATTTTTCATATTATGTAAGTAAACAATTTCATATGCCATAAAATTTTCAGACTTAACAAGTAAATGGACTCTACGTGACTAAATAAAAATGCCAAAAACAAAATAAAATTAAGAAAACACACATAGTAATGTTGACTCTAAAAAGCGATAAACTAAACTTTTTAATATCCTTAATTTTCGTTTAGTTTAGAAATAAAAAATGTAATCAAAACTACTATTCTAAATTTAGTGATTAAATTAGCAAAAAAGGCGTTGCTTCATTTTAGAACTGAGAAAAACATTTATTATAGGCACTTAAAAATCTAATATGTAATAATATTAAAAATTTGCTGACCAATTGAATAAATTTGAAACAAACACATTAAGTTTTGTTTATATTATTCAAGCAAATAAAACTTACACAAAAGTTTTTAATTATTTGTTGGTTTTAAAAAATTATACAAAAACATTTTTGATAACTTAACTTTATCAAGTTTTTATATAAAATTTTATACATGCATATTTGTATAAAAAATCAATTTTAACTGATAGTTTAGTACTTGAAGAGAAATAACAAACAGATTACATGACGTATGCTTAATATTCATTAATAAGTAAAAGTTACAATATTAATCATACGTCACCACCTTCAATATTTAATTACCTTCAAAGTTCTGTAAAAGTAATCTTTTGTTAAAGCATAAAAAACTTATATATTTACAATCATAATTTAAATAGTTTTTATTACTTACATTTAAGTCCTCTTCATTTTACAATTTGTTAAAAAGAAACAAATTATATTTTATTTGTTGGTGAATAAAAGCTTAAAGTTTGTAAAGACAAAGTAAGTCCATAAAAATGTACAAAATACAAATAAAATGTAATCTTAAAATACGTTCGATAACTTTAAAACGATTACCAAAGTTAATGGAAAAAATCACAATAAATAGATAAAAAATAGATGTTTGTGTTTTCAGAAATAAAATTGCTTTCAAAAAATAAAAAATCTTTACGTTAAAAATAAACAAAGAAATATAACATAACGGCATATTGTTTTGCCGGATGTGGCACACAATTTATGTCAATCTTCCGTTGAAATTGTTTCCGGTTTAAAGAAATGCAGCAACAATAAGAAGATATGAAATCCTTGAGAAAAACAATAAACTTAAAAATAGATTTTACTTATCGATAGAAATGTGAAAGTATAAACACACATTTACACAGACATATATTATGATTATGGATTTTAAAATAGAAAATTAACAAGAGAAAAAACGATGAGTTCTACTGTACTGAATATGGAAAAAAAAATAAAAAATTAAAGTTTTTATATAATCTTCAGTTTCTTACCAGCAATTGTAAAAACAAATTTCTTCAACTTTATCAAAAGGGATATCAAAAATTTAACATACCAACTATTGAATATCACAATTTATAGATACACATATCGTCACATAAAACGCAAAAGACAAAAATTCAAAATAGGTATTATTATAGATTTTGATAAACGCAATATGTGTTATGGTTATGATTATTTGGAAATGAGTTATGGAAATTACAGTTACAGGTTTCATGAAAACTGCTCTTTCAGATTTTTTAATTTTGATTCTTAACTCCTTCCGATTTACAGAAACAAATTTTTCAATTTAAATCGTTTTTTATTTCTCCTCTAAAAATAGATAGAGCCGCTTGCCTTATATGTGACGATATACAGTTCAGCTTTTAATTCTTTCCTTTTAGTATTTATATGTATTTATATTACTTTATATTTTTATCTTTAAGTCCTATAAATCTTGTCGTAATATTAAAAGAATATGAAGTGAAAGTAAGCGCAATTAATCCACCTTTTATTGCTACGATCAACAATCTATCGAAGCTTTTAACTTATATAAAGTGTTTCCAGCATGGTCAATAATAACAATATTTGTATGTATGTTTGATTTGTGGAGGTATGTTTATTTGTGTGTGTGATTATAAAAAATATATTTAAGCCTAACATAATTAAGGCGTTAGCAACAGGCAAGGGAGTAACGATTACACAAAGTAATTTATTACAGGGTCAATTACAATTACTTGTAATATGTTATTGAGAAATAAATAATTACAATTATTTGAAATTGAAGTTTTTTTCAATTACAATTACTTGTAATGTGTAATTGATCAATAGCTAATTGCAATTACTTGTAATTGAAATTTTGCCAATTAGAATTACTTGTAATTGCAATTGAATTTTCCAATCAAAATTACTTTTTATTGTAATTAAGGCATTACTAAGTAATTACAAAATTACATGTAATTAAAAGGAACAAAATTAACAATTACAAGTAATTGTAACTAGAAATTGGTAAAACTTTAATAACAGTTACAAGAAATTGTATTTGGCGAAACTTCAGAAGCAATTAAAAATAATTGTAATTGGAGAAACTTCAATTACAATTAGAAGTAATTGTAATTAGTAAATTTTTAATTACTATTAATTTAAATGTAATTTTAATTGAAGATTACTCATTCATTACCCTCATGCCTGGTTAGCAGTAATTATGTAAGATTAAATTTCATGGAATCTGCTGTTTTAAAATTTTCTTAAGACTTACGTATGTACACAGAGAAAAAAGAGTTCAATTCGTAATAATCAATATACATAAAACCGAAAGTTTATTATTATGATTTTTTAATAAATAAACTCGCATGAATGTATAACTTGGAAAAGATGTATACATATACATATATAATTCAACACAGTCCAGTAGAAAGTTCTTATACTTTTTTATTGTTAATAGACCTGAAAATCCCACCGATATAATAGTAAGTTACTGAAGTAGTTAATACTGCAACTACTGGCTCCAGTAGTTGTAATAAAATAACATTTGTAGCATCAGTTCTTAACAGATGGCATACTGCGTATTAATAGGAATAAATGAAACAAAAGAAATCCGATGTATGTGTTTATATGTTCTTATATGGATAAGAAATAAACTATAAACGTAAACACGTTCAATACATTGAAAACCTTGTTGCCGCCCCGTGGTCATAAAATTTGAAAAATACCTACTTTCCTATTGAAAAACGTATCACACATACATAGTACAGTGTCAGAGTTTGTGTGAATACATTGTCTATGAATTGTTGTTGTTTCCCAATGGAGAATTTTGCAAACTAGTTAAAAAAAGAAACTAACCCGAGATGAATATTAATGTTAGAGAAGCCTGTTTTCTTTAAAAGTGTTGGTAACAAAACTAATTATGTATATACTCATACACCTAATTGTATGTGGTTTTAAATAAATTGTTATTATATTAATTTTTCTTAATTTTAAAGTTCTGTTAGCTATGTTTTTGCTATTAAAACTGTTAAAGAATACAGTTATTTTAGGATAAGGATAGAAACTTATATTTGGTTCATCTAAGGGATGTATTTGATAAAAACAATTTTTTTGATGTATAAAATGTCGCAAAATCACGCATAGAATTTTAATATTGCTATATATTTAGTAAGAAACAGAATTTAGAAAATTAAGGCCAATTATTGCTTTAAATCTTCATTATTTGCAGTTTAGTTAAGTACCCTACAGTGACGGTATAAAACACCCATACATTCATCCAGTATAAGTAATATACATTTGACACCAACACATTTCTAACGATTAGTCTAATAATCACTCCTCTGCGGATTATGTTTTGTCTCGTGTACCAGTCATTTAACCACTACTTTTTAATCCCGATTATTTGTAATAAATGATATTATTTTGAAGTAGAGATTTTCATCTTCATTTGATATTAATATTCATATCAGAGTTTACTTATTAATTTTTAATTTCTTCTTTTAAAATTGTCCTTTATTCTTTAAGGTCGTTTAACATGGGCATAACAGATGGTTGTAAAAAACTGGGTTATAGACTTAATACAGTTTCTTGTAAATTAAGTCTTTTTGCATGTGAGAAAATAAGTGTTACACGAAACTCACCTGAAGTTCATGTCATATCATTTGATAATAAGTATTTAAGATTTGCTACAGCCAAATTAGCTCATCTAAGATCCATAAAAGTATGTATATTCTGGGTCCTTATTAGATTCTAATGATCTAACTATGTCCGTCCGTCTGTCTGTTGAAAACACGATAGAGTCCAAACGGGAACAGCTAGAGAAATATTTTTACTTTTTACTTATTGTAAATGTAACACATGTTTTATGGTGTGTACATAAGATACAGAACATTTCAGTTTCTAATTGTTTGATCCCAGCAAATAATATTATTGATCTAGAAGCAATAAATATAATTACTGCATCCCTAACTGCTTCTTCAATTGTATTTTTAAATTATTGCCTTACAAAAAAGAATTTGGAAGCCATAAGTAATTCAGCAATTATTGTTTGTGGTGTACAAATTTATTTTGCATCAGCTTTAAAATCATTATACATTTGTATATTTCTAATTTTTAAACCATGTACTGTACATTGTGAAATATGCACATATTGACTTCCTTATACAAAAATCATGTGATATTTCATAACAAGAGTAAGCAATAGTAATTGCTCTCTTCATTACAAATCTGATTTTAAGGAGGCACCATTTTTTGCTGGGATTTCAATTACATTTTCATCAAAGAATCTCTTTCAGTAAAGTTATTTCCATAACTAAAAGTAAGAAACAAAAAATGCATTCTTGATTTTACTTCATATTTATAAAATCCATTAAATCCATTATAGCAGCAGCGTGTTTTGTCTTAAATCATTTTATGAGTATGCCGTTGTTCAGTTTATCAGTGTGATTGTTTGTTTAAATTTATATTCTCACTATTATATAGTTTCAATTTGTTTATATGACAACAACATATATATAGATCGATTTTATACTTTACACCACCATAGTGGGGAGGGTGTTATGCGTTTTTACTGATGGTTGTAATTCTCAAAAATATTGGAATCGATTTAGCTATGTCCTTTTATCCGTCCATCCGTCTATCATTATTCAATATTATTTAATGAAATTTGGCATATATAAGCCCATATTTATCCCTATTCCCATGATATGAACCCTCTTTTAAAAAAACTTGTTTCGTAAACAATAATATTTATTGTATATTTCAAAAACTCTATCAACCAATCCTGTGTACAGTAGGCTGAATTGTAGGGTTCCTAGGACACTACGGCCGAAGTTAAATCCAAAAACAACCAAAATGCTATTAGGAATGGACAGGAAGAGTATAAGGATTTTAGTAGGGGTAAAAATCGGACACTGATCAATTGGAGCCTTTAGGGGTAATGGGGTCGGTAACACACAGTATTTTTGCAGGTTGTGTAAGGACGAAGAGGAACTGGACAGATTACTGAGTCTGAGACTGAAATGGCTAGGTAAAGGGTTCCACGATGAACTACGAGATGTAGCAGAATGCAAACTAGGTGACATTATGGGTTTGATCAGGGGAACTTTTTGGATTTTCAGATAATTAAGGATTTCCCTTCTATGACCACTTCCTTTCTAAATGGATTAACAATGGACCTTTGTATATCCGAGTGAATATATACATTGGTGTACAACCCTTTTAAACTAAACTAAAACAATAAGTAAAAGTACTACGGAGGTATTATTTATTATTTCAAAAATAATTCACATTTTTTACATACTGTCTACTGTAGAGTATCATATGGTCATCCATGCCCGACTATACATTCATACTTGTTTTCTTCAATATACATATATACATAAATATATTGTCTTTATCTGCCAGCATTTCGATTAATTCTGTGTCATTCACAATTAAAATTGTTACAAACAAAAGTGCGGGAAAATGACTGGCCATTAGGTCACTAAAATAATCCACGAGTTCAAAAACTAAAAACGAACGGTGAATATACACAATGAATACCATAACAAATATCCCAGTAAAAACTCTGCAAATTGTTTACTTTTTAGTGGCGCTGCCAATTGTTTTTTGCACACACAGAAAAAAAAAAGGTTTATATGTGTGAAAACTTAGCAATGGTTCTGAGTAAGATAGCGAACTTGCGTACAAGAGGCCCAAGTTTATATTCTATGTGAGCAACATTTTTGCTTCTAAGACAAAACAACTAATTAACTCCCTACTTGTAAGTACTTATTTAAGTAGTTATTTTTAAGCGATCTTATGTAAGTACTTACCATATTAAAAGAATATATGTTAAAGTTGGGATAGTATGCTCGACCATTTAGTATTGAGTGATGAATCTAACTTAATGATAGCAAAAAGTTGGTCCCAACAGCGAAAAATATCTTGCGAGTTTAAATATATAAATTTTCTTCTCTCCCTTCGAGGTAAAATAACAAGTACCATAACTTAAAATGTTATCAGATCTGCTGGGTTGCTTCTTTTTATGTTCATTGTTATTACGTTTGTTATATCTGAGTGTACGAATGGTTCATAAACGTAACACAAAAAGATAAAAATCTTATTTGATTTGTCCCAACGCGTAAATATAACATGTTTTGTCATTGTTAAAGCTATTTTCATATTGTTTGTTTTTTTTTTTTATTACCCAAACAACATAGATTTCCTTCTAGATATTATTTTCATGGTAACCTCTTCAACAATGTCTTCACTTGTGTTTCTTGTCTACATATGATTGTCGTTTTAACTTTCGATTGCGGTAAGCAACGAGGATAGTTTAACCAGTAATTAAACTTTGTTTTGCTCCAAATTTGTTCCGTGAAGACGGGCAGATCTAGTAGTTTAATTAACAGCAACTTCAATAGAATTAAATATTACAAATTAAAATTGTTTAAAACCTTATATTTTTAGAGATTATTAATGAAAAATGCTATAACTGTCGGACGCATAGTTCCGAACTACTTATATAACCTACCATTTATGCTTACCCTTAGCCACCGAGTGTCCAGATGACTATGTATTTGAAAATCCTACGAGGAAGTCCATCGTCACCCGATCGTTTATAAAGTGGACTCTGAAATGACGATTGTCTTTACCTCGTTTATAAAGAGCACATCTGTAACGAAATACGAAATAAAGGCAACCAGGTGGTTAGACGTAAATGGAAATGACTGTCTTTTTTATGTCGATCTGTAGGGTTATAATTCTAAAGTGGCTTAGTATTATGTACATATTAGAGTGTCCCGGATTTGATGTATGTATATTAGACCGACTTACAAAAATAGTGATTGAGTTACCCCCCAAAAAAATTAAAAAAATAATTCCAAAATACCTTTTTTTAATTTAGTCCAGTTCACAAACGTTTATCGCTAACTAACTAACAAAATAAAGCGAAAAAATCTGTATTAACCCTTTAAGTCACTCGGGAAAAATTTAAGTTTAAAAATTGGAAAAAAATATACTTCTCATTTGAATAATGCTCTATACAATAAGAAGAAAAACATATTAAGTATAAAAACTTATGAATTAACCCTGTCAAGTATTTTTTCCTTCATACAAGCTTGTAGTATTCTAGTGTACATATATGCATGTCTGAAACCTCTCGCTTTTATCTACAATTTTCTTTTGTTTTCAGTTTCAGTTTTATTTATTAAGATTGTTTTTTTCCAGGTTCTAGCATAAGAACCTGAAGAAAAGCAGTTAAGTGTAGAATAAAAACAAAAAGCGCATGTCTAAGAAATGTTAAATGTTCTCCACTAAATAAATTTTATGTTTCCTTCAGTTGTTGTAACAGTAGTAGGCAACAGTAACTAATGCACTTCTGGCATATCTTGGTATTAATGGTTAAACAAAAGTATTTTAATTCATGCATTTTTATATCGTACAAGCCATATAAAACAAGTAGGAATGTATAGTCTGGCATGGTCGACCTACACCCGTAGGATATCATATGAGTATAGGAACATTTTTTATAATTTAACTTGTTTCTTACCTTAATTCTGAATTGTAATTATTGACAATTAAATGATTTTATGAAAGATGGACCATATGGAAACAAGAGTAAATATCTAATAAATGTTTATATTAACACTTATCATTGTAGGGATAAAAATGGTCCAAGGGATACCCATATGTTCATGTTTAAATACTTAAAACATTTCATAAACAATGAAGTTCAAATGTACATTAGAAGAGAATATATTTATTATTTAGTTTAAGATTTTAGTAGGAACCCCTAAAATCTAAACAATCTTAAGAATATATCAATCACTAAGAGTAACCAATAAAAATTTTAAATAAATATTTGTTGACCAAACTAGACATAATTAGGAATTTTTCAAGAAAAACTTAAATCCTAAAAGACAAACAATATTCTGTGTCTTTACATATATTAAAAGAACAATATAAATGCCTTCATATTCATAACGCACTAAATATGTTTTTGTTTATTTTCAAGCGATTTGTAATTAGTTTTGCAACATAGATTAGTTTTGCCACATAAACATTTATTTTGTAAAGTCTAGACGCAGAAACTCCTACCGCTTTACTTTAGAGAATTTAATTTATTACACTTTTAGTATTTGTATAAATACTAGCATTACTTACAATGTTATATAGTCTCCTTTGGTTTTACTTTGTATTTTTTCAGTAGTTTGTTTTTTTAGTGTTAGACAACTTCGTTGGAAGTCATGTTTGAATTTAACTGTAATCATCATAAATTCCTTATGTCAAGGATAACGAAAATCAGACTATGTTCTCGACTAAAGGTTTTAATTCAATGGTCACTGAACTACAATAAATCGCATGATTAATATCGATTTTATTTAATTATTAACATTTTTTAAGAGTATAACAAAAGTCGAGTACATAAAAGTATTCAACACTCGAAAACTAATAAAACTTGTGTATCATAGCAGACCAAATAAACATTAGTATACAAAGGTCAATCTGTGGAGAATAATAAAATGAATGTTTGCAGTTTCTGCATGCCAATAAGAGGAAACAGAAGTCTGACTCTAAAGTTATAAAACAAAGTACCTATACTTAAGTTTATTAGCATTTTTAATTACACACTTATATTAAGTTTATTTTTATTTACATAAATACATGCATTTTTATACCCTACACTATAATACTTTAGAGGGTATTATTTGATGCTGATATTTGTAACGCCCAAACATATAAGTCCTATACTTAAATCATAGCTGTCTGTCCACATGGTCTATCGGTCCAAATTTTTTTCATAGTTCCCTAATAGTCATAACTATTTTAAAATACTTACGGCACCAAAAGGGTGAATGTAATTGCTTTAAAGGGAAAGGAGGCTCCAGGTAGTTAACTTTATGAATGCAAAACCATTCGACGCAACTAAAGCTGTATTTAAACTATGGAGATTTGGAAAAATCTTAGGAATTACGTCCAGGGAAACTAAGTTCCTAAACAATGGATAATAAAAATTCAGCGAAAAACTTTGTTCGTGAAAAGGAGCGCAAAACAGGCTCGATAGTGGCCTTGGTGTATTTCTTAGGATTTGATGATGTAAATATCCTCCTGTCATCATGAACTAAGTTTTATACAAGCCAAAAACTCTTTACCAAATTTTATATAGGTTAACAAATAATACAATAAGACAAAATAAACGAAAATTGAAATACTTGCGAAGTGACCGTATTTTTCTGAAAGGTGGAACCGAGTTAAACTGGAATATATTTTCGAAATTTTGCCAAACACCTCGAAAATCTTATCATTATAAAGGCTTCAGCCTTTTCCTTTTTAAACCATGGAGTCGGTTCAAAATCAACTATATTACTGACTTATAAGTGCTTAAAGTTACAAAAAACCGGATTTTTACCCGTAAGTCAAGATTTTGAAGGTGTTTGGCACGAAAATATATTCCTATTCTACTCGGATCCATTCTTCTGAAAAATAGTAACACTTCTAAGGTATTTATTTTTTTTCTGCATAGTGTATTTAAGTATACTTCCCATATAGTTCATTCAAATTTCAGAGATAGTACATGATATCATATTTTCTTAAGTATGTTGTCAGGCAAGTAATTATAATTGTAGTTTTGCTGGGATTATATAAAATTATGATTGTAATTTTAAAAAGTATGTCAAATTTACAATGATTTTCTCGAAATATTCTTTATGAAAGCTATGCTAACGTTTACATTTAAATTGCTTTTAAAATTATGCTTTAAACTGTGATGATATAAAATGTAAGTAAAGACTTTTTACTTACAAATTCTCCACAATTACACTTTAGTTAAACTTTAGTAAAAGTATCAAGTATAAAAAGGAGGTCGGTCATTAATTTAATAGTTGTACATTTTCTTACAATCTGTTATTTATGGGAGTATAAAGCAACTGGTCACATACAGTGTTTAAAATAGTAATGACTTAATTAATGTAATAGATCACAAAACGAATATTAAAACAAATTAAAGAATGGTTGTTAAATTTCAAACTACAATGTCTTGTTTTATTCAAAACTAAACTTATAGCCAATAAACATTATGCTAATAAGGATTCTATAAGGATAATAGATTGTACTCATGATCGAAACATTGATTTAATATCCCTGTATAAATAACATCAATCAACCCATATTTAGTCTTAGTATGGTAGTCGGCTATAATTGTCTTAAATTATTTTCTTTATGAATTCTCACTGTTTTAAATACAAGAATGATTTATATCAATATTTAAACAAACAATTTAAAAAAACCCAGAAAGTTTTTCTATACTGGCCAAAATGTAAAAATTACCACTAAATGCCTAATTTTAAAAATTCAACAAATATCACTCATACGTACGATACTTTAAAGTTTAAACAAATAATTTTGCTAGTCAGCAAAAAAACTGAAACGCTTTTGATGTTATTTTTAAATGTTTCTTACACGTTGATTTTTTACACGATATCCATTTCAAACAATCTCAACTCAAGCCGTGATAATTATTTCTTGAAATATTTTTATTCCTAAAAGTACAAAAAATATCACTCATACGTATGATACTTAAAATAAATAATTACAAAAAATATTTTTCTTCGCTGCTTTGAATTTAAGAGCTTAAGAACTCTGAAATCGAGGTGTGGTTTAAATATATTTCCAATTAAGACAAGCTGTAGATAATTTTTTAAAGAAAGTTATTAATATGTTAAGTTTCCAATAACATAGTTTGACTTAAGTTAACAATATTTGTATTTATTTATTTTTTATTTTATTCGGATTTGTGCTCATGTTGATAATTTATAAAATGAATGGTCATATACATATACCTTCAAATCAAAATAATTTTTTGATTCTATTAAGTCCATAGTACATTTGACCCGATGCTATTTGCTCGTACTTTCTTGCTTGTTTTATTATTCTTTCTATAGATAACTTATCACTATCATTTATGTGAATTAAAGTGCTTATAATATATTATAAAAGTTTAAAGAATACATATATTAGGTATATCCAAAAAAATATAAATTTTGCTTTTTCATTATTATTAAAAATAGTCCATTTATCTAATTGGATTAAAATTCTACTTAAGTATGTTCAAGATACTTACAAATAAGAACAATCTAAACAAAATAAATATTTTTGGGCACATTTAATGTCGATGTCCATGCCTCCTTTTTCAGTTCGGCGTATTGGTAGAGTGAAAATCTTTTAATCTTTTAATGATGTGCTTGTATTTGCAACGTTACATGTTTGTTGGTCTATATATACACAAGTTCAATCGCATGTTAAAATTTGTTCATGCATCATTTTCTTATGCAGCAGTTCAATTTATATAAAATTGTGATGGATTTTATGAGGAATTTAAATCGCGGTATGTTACACTTGACACAACAGAAGCAAACCGACGTGCGCTTTACAACTACAATAACTCTATCACCATTAGTGGTGAGAAAGGGTATATGTATATGAAACTGACATTGTAATATTGAGAAATGTTTATCTGGGTACATTCATCTGTGCGAAATATGGTCATGATAAAACGATTGTTAGTTAGTTCGTTATTTAGTTAATTATTTAGTTAGTTAGGAAGTTAGTTAGTTAGTTATTAAATTATTACATAAGGAACTAATATCACGGAGGAATTCAGTTAAACATTATTTATGTAATATTTATCCATAAGTTTAATATGATCAATCCATATTTTTGCCAATCATGTTGCAGAAAATTAATTTTTCATTAACAAATGGCTTCAATTCGTATATCGAAGGCAATAGATAATTTAAAATATTTTAATGTTAATGGTACAATAGAGCTGTGTCACCTTGTCTAACTTGTTTTGAAAATATTTTCAAAAAGCATGTAAAATATCCACAATAGAAATCATTTTGACATTTGAATTATAATTACATGTGGTTTGGGTTAGCAAAAATTTTATTGTAAAAGTAAATATCATTTGGAAATGGAAAACATATCTTTCCCACAATTTTGTTTTTATTGGTCAGTTATTCATTCATCCATTCTCTTAACCATGGATTCATGTGTATGTATTTGGTTGCACATTATTGTCTATTTTAAGCCATAATGGTTTACTTTGACAATAGAATTACAGTGCAGAAACGAGTTACAAACATTTTTGTATGATGATAAAATTTAGCTTAATGACGAAATTATATTTAAATAGACTGAATACCAAAAAATAAAATTTTTGAGAGGGCAATAAAAACACTATTTGTGGCTTTTCACACTATTTGTAGCATAATATTAAAAATTTTACGCATTTTTAAAATATTCTGTTCATCAATTTGTTGACTTATTTATTTCCAAAAATTAACCTTAAATTGGTTTAAGATATTTTTCGTCATTTCTTTATTAAATACTTATTAATAATATTATTATTAACAATCTGCACTCAATTATCATTAATTTTGTTTTTCTAGGAATTTACTTTAAGCACGTGTTGTCCTTGAAAAGAGCACATTTCATTCAATTTATATTAAATGAAAATGTGTCATTATCTTGGGAACAATATTATTTCGGATATTGTACTACTCATGAATACAAAGTAAAAGTTGATAAAAATTTTAATTGAAACAACTATAATATAATTGGCTATAAATATTTTTCCAGATCATTTTGATTTATACATCATTTTGTTGATAAATGCAAAACTTGCTTGATACAATTAATATGATAATTAAAATGCAATTTCACTTTTATCTATGTAAGTATGTAAATCCCTCTTTTAAAAATAATAGCCTCCTTATAAATCATTTTTCAGATTTTTTTGCATTAAGGGATCATTTAACATTTATTTTTCTTGATGTATTTTTTTTTCAAATAATATAAATAACTCCTGCCACAAAAAGGTATTATATAAGTTTAATTAAGCCACGTTTCTCGTAAATAATTTTTATTATTTCAAAATTAAGCAATTTAAAAACAGTTTAACGAATTCAGTTTTAGTTTTAATACTCTGCCAACCAACATTAAAAACTTTATTGTATAAAAACATTTTTCCTCACATTTTATTTACTATCACAAATTTTATCCTGTTTACGGAAATAGCAAGTAAGCATTTAAAAAACCCTAAAAAACATACATAATTACATTGAAATGGAAAAAGTTAAAATAAAACAAAAACTACATTTATACCCATACAAATATCCGACTATTAGTACGTATACTTAATATAATTCAATTCTGTTCTAAATAAAGTATACGTATTATTCTTAAAACACCAGCTCCCTAACATTAATGCTAACAGCAAACAGCAGCACTCTTTTTAATTAAAACAAAAGCAACAAACAACAAGACAAAATTACTCTTTCACACTTTGAAAATGCCAACTTTTAATTAATGTTGCTTCTAAAAAGTCTGCTGCCAACAACAACAAATAAATGAAAAAAATAAAAAAAGAGAAAAAGACAAAATCTATAAAATTTTATTGTTATGACCTTTAGTAATTAAGTAATTTTTTAATTAAGTTATAATTAACCCACAGCACACGCAACATCCGACCAAAACCACTACAACAATCAAATACAATTCATCATCAGACAGATACAGACACATCCATTCTTATAATTGGTTTTTTGTATGTATGTTAAGATATATATGTACTTACTACTTAGCTACTATGTTTTGTTTTTATATAATATATACTCTCTTTTTAACAACATTTGTTTCTCTGTTATTATATATATTATGTTAGTTTTAGAAAGAAACATGTTAACTTTAAACTCTTTTAATGTTACATATTTGTATGCAAGTGCCAGCACAATTTTATGTTTATGTATAAATAATGCATACAAATTTTTTAAAAAGAAAATTCGTACCAAATAAAAATGTACATATTTTTACTCTTTCAATGTTGTTTACAATGAAGTGCTGCCATTGTTGTTTATTTTATTATGGATTTAAAAATACAAAATGATTCCTACACAAAATTTATATTGTCCCTAAACAAAATATTTTTAGCCTTTTTAAACAATGCTGAAGTAGTTATACAAAACAAGATTGTATTGCCAAGTACGGCTGACAATATAATAATTCAATTATGAATCGATACTCATAAAATTTTGTACATAGATTTCGTTTGTATAGAACCTTTTTATGCAAAATTTCAGCGCAATACTCATATTTTAAATAAGGAAAACTCGTATTTTAACTTTTAATAGGGACTAGGGTCAGTTTTAGATCAGTCCTCATTAAATTCGGAATGAAGAATTATGCAACTAAGTATACATTTTTTAATATCGATTTTTAGCGCTGAATTTTCTTCTGCAAATTTTCAAAAGTTGATCCTATATCACCATAACTTTTTGTAGACCGATTTTGGTTCTTATAAAACATGTTTTCATTGAAAAACATCGTTGTTTTCTGTGGTGTTTATGGCGGGTATTGTGAATTACCGACACCATGATGTAATAAGTAAGGTGAGAGCGTTTAGGCAACAACCGCAACAAACACAAAATTTTTATACCCACCATCAAAAAAGATGGGGGGTATATTGATTTTGTCATTCCGTGTAACACATCGAAATATTGCTCTAAGACCCCATAAAGTATATATATTCTGGGACCTCGTAAGATTCTAAGACGATCTAGCCATGTCCGTCCGTCTGTCCGTCTGTCCGTCTATCCGTCTGTCTGTTGTTGGCACGATAGCGTCCACAAAATAAGAGATATTGAGATGAAATTTTCCCAAAATATATTTTATTGATCAGAAATGTTTGGTATTGAAAATGGGCAAAATCGGTCAACGATTTCACATAGCCCCCATACAAATGTACCACCCGGAATACTGTATAAATAGCTTCAAATATTCACACATTCGTTTTTTATGAAGCAAATACCACAAAATTTCGCCTAGGTCAGTTTTTTGACGTCTGCAAAGTAATTCTGCATTATGGCGGACATAGGACCATAATTGGACCTACCACCCATATAAGGTCCCCCTTAGAAAATGACTTAAGAGCTTATTATTGACTTAAAAATGGGAATATAGCGATGAAATTCGACACACATAAGTTTCGCGCAAGCCAATATCTCTCAACCAAATTTTACGTATATCGGTCTATAATTGACCCTACCCCCCATATAAGGTCCCCTTCAGAAAATGAGTTTAACGCTCATTACGCTCTTAAAAATAAAAGTATAGCGATGAAATTTGACATAAGTCAGTTTTTTACTAGCCAAAATCTCTCTATGAAATTTTATGTGGGTCGGTCCATAATTGACCCCACCTCCCCATATAAGGTCCCCTTCAGAAAATGACTTTAACGCTCATTACTGGCATACAAATGGGAATATAGCGATGAAATTTGACATAAGTAAGTTTCTTACTAGCCAAAACCTCTCTTACTAGCCAAAACCTCTCTATGAAATTTTATGTGGATCGGTCCATAATTGTCCCCCCATATAATGTCTCCTAAGCTCATTACTGGCTTAAACAAACGAATATAGCGATGAAATTTGATATAAGTAAGTTTCTTACGCCAAAACCTCTCTATGAAATTTTATGCGGATTGGCCCATAATTGACCCCCCTATAATGTCTCCTAAGCTCATTACTGGCTTAAACAAACGAATATAGCGATGAAATTTGATATAATTGAGTGTCTTATAGGCAAAAAAATCTTTATGAAATTTTATGTGGATCGGTCCATAATTGACCCTACACCCCATAAAAAGACTTCCCATAAACTTTCTTTAGTGCTCATTACTGGCTCAAAAATAGGATTATAACAATGAAATTACACAGAAGTAAGATTTATACAAGTCAAAATTTACCAAATTTTATGTGGATCGGTCCATAATTGACCCTTCCCCCCACATAAGGCCCCTTCAGAAAACGACTTTAACGTTAATTATGGGCGTAAAAATACGAATATAGCGAAGAAATTTGACATAAGTATGTATCTTAGGAACCAAACCTTTATATCAAATTTTATGTGGATCGGTCTATAATTGACCCTAGCGCCCATATAAGGTCCCCTCCATAAAATTACTTTAACGCTCATTACTGCCTTAAAAATACGAGTATAGCGATGAAATTTCACAGAAGTAAGTTTTTCACAAGCCAAAATCTCTTTACCAAATTTTAGGTGAAACAGGCCTTAATTGACCCTACCCCCAACATGAGGTCCCTATCAGAAAAATACTTTAAAGCTCAGTACTGGCTTAAAAATACTAGTAGATTTTTGAAATTCGACATAAACTACTTTCGTGTAAGCTAATATCTCTATCCCTTCTATAGCAACCGAAATCTCTCTATCAAATTTTATGAGGATCAGTCCATAATAACACCACCCCATATAAATTCCGCCCCAGAAAATGACGCGAAAAATATGAATACCGCAAGGCAACTCGACATAAAACAATTTTGATTTAAAATCTCTCTACCATATTTTATGACTTTAATGCTCCTTAATGGCTTCAAAATACAAGTAGATCAATTAAATTTTAAACAAATAAGGAACTGAAATCTTGCTACAGACTTTTATGAGAATTGGTCCATATATGTATGTATAAATACTCCTACTCCCTATAAAAATTAGCACTGTCAATAGTAAAACTCCTATTAATGGACCTCTTTCAAATGTTACCCTGATGTTCTCATTAATATCGATATATAATAATAAAATATTCAAAATATCAAAGTTCATTTATATGGCAGTGATTTGATGGTGGGTATAAAAGATTCGGCATAGCCGAATATAATACTCTTACTTGTTTTGTTTGTTTAGAGTATGGGTTTTGTCAAAATGAAATTTCTAAAATTGAAAAATAATAAATATTGGAAAGAAAATTTGTTGTGTATTTCACAATATTACATATAAAACCGTCGTTGCATTTAAATTGTATTTGCAGCAGGACAACGTCTTATTGGTGCTTCATCTGATATTCTTCATTAGGAGATTTTGGCTCCCGTGAAAGTTACTTACTTGTATCCCATTTTTCGCTATACTCGCATTTTTAACCAGTAATGAGCTTTAAAGTAATATTCTGAAGGAAACCTTGTATGGGTGGTAGGATAAATTATGGACCGATCCTCTCTAAAATTTGTTGGAAAAATTTTGGCTAGCATTAAATTATGTTTCAAATTTCGTTAGTACATTTATATTCTTAAGCCAGTAATGAGCATTATAGTCATTTGAGGGAAGTCTTATATGGGAAAGTGTCACCAGTGACCTATCCATATAAATGTTGGTAAAGAGAATTTGGCTCGCGACGAACTTAATTGTATAAAATTTTATTCCTATATTCTTATATTTTAGCCAGTCATTTAAAGAATGGGCCGATCTTTAAAAAATGATAAAAAGGTTTTGGTTCCTAATAAACCCGAATTTTTAGGCCAGTAATGAGTGTAAAAGTTATTTTATAAAAGTCATCTTTATGGAAGGTAGGGCCATATATGGGCCGATCCTCAAAAATGGTTGAACGGTTTTGGTTCGTAAGGAACTTACTTATACCAAATTTCATTGCTATATTTGCATTTTTAGGTCAATAATGAGTGTTAAACTCATTTTTTGAAGTGGACCTTACATGGGGATTGGGTCATTTATGACCAATCCTAAAAAAAGGTAAAAGATTTTTGTTCCGAGTTTCATCGCTATCCTCGAATTTTTAGGCCAAAAGTGAGAGTTAAAGTCATTTTATAAAGGGGACCTTATATGGAGGGTAGGGTCATTTATGGGCCGATCCTAATAAAAAAATGGTAAAGTGGTTTCGGTTCGTAAGAAACTTACTTATACCGAATTTACTCGCATTTTTGAGCCAGTAATGAGTGTTAAAGCCATTTTTTGAAGCGGACCTTATGGGGGGTAGGGTTAATTATGAACTGATCTACAAAAAATTTAGCAGAAATATTTTTGCTCATATTAAACGTATTAATGTCAAATTTCATCGCAATACTCGTACTTCTAAAGTAGTAATGCCCGACAAAGCTGTTTTCAGGAGGTCCACTTGTATGGGGGCTATCCGAAAAAGTGAACCGATATGACCCATTTTTAATACCAAACAAACCTTACCAATAGGGAATATTTATTCCACTGTCTCATGTGGCTCCTATCGTGATTTCAACAGACAGACGGACGGACATGGCTAGATCGTCTTAAAATTTAATAAGGACCCAGAATATATATACTTTTATGAGTCTACGACCAATATTTCGATGTGTTACAAACGGAATGACAAAATCAATATACCCCTATCTTTTTAATGATGGGTATAAAAAGATGCAAAATATACAATACAAATTTTATGAATTTGTAAAATATATGCAATTTATGCAATTTATGCACTTATAATTTGTTGCAAATTCTTTGATTCGAAAAGAAAATTTGTTAGAAGTTTTTTTTAAGCCACTGACTACAAACATGCATTTTTATGGAAACCCTTGCCTTCATCAACTTTAGTGGGAAAGGTATATTGGATTTGTGCTGATGTTCGTAACGCATAATAATATTGGTCCTATACTCACTTTAAAGTATACAAATCGGCTTAATATCATTTTCTGAGTCGATTTAGCTATGTCCGTCCGTCCATGTAAACCTTGTAATCAAACTACTGGTCTGGATGATTATCCAGAGACAAAGCCTATTGAAAATTATCAAGATCGGTCCATTATTTCACCTAGCCCCATACATTGTAACCCCCGAATAGGGCTTATAAACCTTGTAATCAAACTACAGATCACAATTTTGGAGATAACTTTTCACATGATATTCTATTGTAGAAGAAGCCTATTGAAAATGTTTAGCATAGGTTCACTTAGACCCCATGCAACTGAAGGGCTTTTAAGTTCATAATTATGTTTAATATACTCGTATCTCGGCAAAGTTGCTAAACCAAGTTCTAAGTTCTTTGATAAATTTTATAATTATAGGGACTCATTTAAACTTAGTCTTTATAAAATCCCCCTAAAAAAATTTTACAAAAATGGTTAAAATTATGTTGAACAATATAGACAATATCGGTCCACGATTTCGCCTAGCACCCACATAAGGCCCTCTTCAGAAAATGTCTTTATCGCTCATAACTGGCTTAAAGAAGCATCAATAGCAGTGTAATTCGGCACAAACATAAGGATCAGTCCATAGTATACAAAGTCCCCCTTTAGAAAATGACTGAGTATACCAGTAAAATTCTACATAAATAAGTTTTGTGCGAGCCAAAAGCAATTTATCAAATTTCATGAGGATTGGTCCATAGTATACAAAGTCCCCCTTTAGAAAATGACTGAGTATACCAGTAAAATTCTATATAAATAAGTTTTGTGCGTGCCAAAAGCAATTTATCAAATTTTATAAGGATCGGTCCTTAATTAACCCTATCGCCCTTGTAAAGTCCCCTTCAGAAAATGATTTAAAGTTCATTACAAGCTTAAAACTGCGAGTACAGCGATCAAATTCGACATAAACAATTTTCGTATTAGCTAAAATCTCCTACTATATTTTATGGGGATCAGTCTCTAATTGACCCTACCCCCTATAAAGTCCCTTTCAGAAAATTACTTTAACGCTCATTACTGACTCAAAAATGGTGAAGGTGGATGGATAAATGACCACTTCAGTAAAATTACTTTAACTCTCAATAGTTGCTCTAAATTACGACTTAGGCGCTGAAATTCGAGTAAACAACTTCTTTACGAACATAATTTATGTACAAAAGTTTATAAAAATCTGTCTATAATTGACCCTTATATAAGATTCACTCCAGAAAATCACTTTTACGCTCATGTATGGCTCAAAAGTTTTATAGGAACTGAAATATTTTAACTGAATTTGATGATTATCGGTCGATAACTATCAAACCCCCAATTTCGGGTTTCTCCAGAAAAGTACTTTAAACCTCATGACTGAATTAAAAATACGAGTACAGCGATATTAGATACAAACAATTATTGACGAGGATAGGTCCATAATTGACTCAACCCTCCACATAACTACTCTTACAAAAAACAGTTTATGGTTATAAATATTGGATCAAACAAAATAAATATTTTTAATTCGGAATAGCACGGTCCAGTCTTAAGCCCTTCTTAAGGGCCCTGTATTTCTCTGATGTTCATATTAATATTGACATATGATTCAACATAGATCGGTTAGGTTAGGTTTTACAG
Organism: Lucilia cuprina; assembly: GCF_022045245.1. NCBI lineage: Eukaryota > Metazoa > Arthropoda > Insecta > Diptera > Calliphoridae > Lucilia > Lucilia cuprina. Next base: position 26,803,713 of record NC_060951.1, read on the forward strand.
GTAGCCAATTTCGGCTTTACTTGGGTCCATACTGATTCCTTTGTAAAAATACTTGTAAGAAAAAAAATATAAGGAGAGATAAGGAAAGGTGGAGGAGCAGAGACAGTTGTAAAGAGAAGGAGATGATGAGAAACGAAAAGCCAGGGCAGATGCCGTGGATGAATAGTGTGAGTAATATAATTCACACCCATTTTGACAAATTAATGAACTCTAGAAGACGTTCCAATTGAACGTTTGACAATTCGGATAGATCACCAAAATAGGTCGATCCAAGCGTCCGAAAACAAGCCTCCGCCAAAGCAGAGAAGATGAGTAATAGTCTCTTCTTCATCCTCGTTTTGACAACTTCTACAGTAATCGTTGAAAGGGAGACCAATGCATCTAACATGGTTCCCAAATTTACAGTGGCCAGTGATTATAGATATCAGCCTACTTAACTGCGGTCTTTGGAGACCAAGAAGATATTTAGACCTGTGAGGATCCATTTGTTGCCACAGTACTCTACATAATGAGCACGTGTGTTCACGCGACCATTAGTCGCGAGCGATGCAGAGGCAGTTTTCACTGATTTGCTTCTTAATTGCAAGTAGTGGTATACCGCAAAACTGATCTATATCCATTCTACTAAGCATAGTTCCAGGTCTTGCCAATGTGTCAGCAATACCATTGCCATACGAAATCCCATGTCCCTTTACCCAAATTAGGGTGATATTCGAATGTCTCGCCATTTCATTGAGAGACGTCCGGCATTCATGGACAATTTTGGATGTGGAGAACACACCAGTTAGGGATTTAATGGCAGCTTGACTATCGGTATAAATTCTGATATCCCTGTTGGATATCCGATAGTACCTTAGCCAGTTTACCGCCCTCCTTATCGCCGATATTTCAGCCTGAAGGATACTACATTCATCATTAAGTCAGAAGGAGATCTTCGTTTTAAATTCCTCAATGAAAATGCCACCACCAACTCCTTTCGTCGTCTTGGATCCGTCTGTATACACCCGGAAGCAATTATTTGGCGGAAGGAGAGATTCTTCAGACTCCGAAGAGATATAATATTGGAACATTCTCACTAGAGACGGTACCGGAATACAATAATCACCAATGTACTGATTATTCGGTATAAGATCTATGATCCTAGCATGGCCTATGGAGCATTGTTTCCACAGTTACACTCAATCTGGCTACAGTTGACATAGCCAATTTCCTTGCAAGGAGATCGACTGAGAGCCAGTTGAGCACAGTGAACAACGCCTTCGAAGGAGTTGTTCTGAGAGCGCCTGTGATAAGAAGCGCAGTTGATCTCATTACTTTTTCCAGTTGTTGTCTGTGTGAAGCCTTTTCAAGCGCCTGCCACCAGAGAACAACCCCGTAAAGCATAATAGGTTTAATAACTGCCTCAAAGAGCCAGTGAACATTCATTGGATTTATGCCCCAGCATGTTCCTATGGCCTTCCTACAAACATATAGTGCCGTAATGGCTTTAGATACCCTAGAGAGTACGTTTGTACTCCAAGATAATTTCTTATCAAGGATAACGCCCAGATATTTAGCGCTGTACGAGGAAGGATTCAATGATCCTATTTGAGGGAAGATTCTCGACAAAACGCACAACGGACCTACCAAGCCCTGCCCGAGATAGAGATTGGCAGATAGAAGCAGGATTTACGTTATTAAAAGCGCCTTCTATGTCAAGAAAGGCAACCAGTGAATAATTTCCATACCCCATAGATTTTTCAAAATGAATGCTTTTATAGAGATTACTGTATCTCCTAGGAAGGATTCAATGATCCTGTTTGAGAGAAGATTCTCGACAAAGCCCACAACGGACCTACCAAGCCCTGCCCGAGACAGAGATTGGCAGATAAAAGCAGGATTTACGTTATTAAAAGCACCTTCTATGTCAAGAAAGGCAACCAGTGAATCATTTCCATACCCCATAGATTTTTCAAAATGAATGCGAGTCCTGGATTCTCCTTTAGGTTCTTCCAGTATACGCCTAGCATCTTCTGATGGATAGACCCTCATTTTTCCTGGGAGGTGGCTCCGTCGCTGTTGCTTAGGTCAACAATAGCCCTAACCAGTGGGTTTCTAGCCACTTCACTGAAAGGCCTATAGATGACGATGGTTTGCGCCTGTTTTTGACGTTTAGTCGGCTGGTCGTTCGGCATAGAAGGGTCTCCTCCTCAGATCGTTGCCGTTTAGGCGCCTCGGCAGCAGGTCAAACCACTTCTGCCTCAGCTGGAGGATTGGAGCCCTTTAGCCTAGCCAGGAGGCTTTTCGCTTAATCAATGGACGATTTCTCGTCTCCCGTTAAAGTATCGTTGGGTTTGGCGCCATGACGCTCAACGATGCGCTCGGCGGCCCGCCGATGAACAAAAGCCCTTCTGGAAGGTGTTTTGTGCCTGGATGAAGAATCTAGGGATACATTGGAAGAGCCCGACAGCGACAGTTATATTCGGCATGGCCGAATATAACACTCCTACTTGATTTAAACTTGAAAAATTTAAATGTTCTTAAAATTGAGGGATATAATTCTGATGGTCTGAAATTATGGACATACATGTGTTTTTGTATATTAAAACAAAATGTATCTAAATATTTACTTATTTTAAAAGATTAACATTTTAATTCAGTTTCATCGATTCTTAAAAATATTTGATTTTGTTATCTTCTAAATAAATGGTAAATGAATTATATGTATAAGAGAGAGTAGTCCACAACGTATACCAAATAATTAATTACCCTTATGTTTTAAATAAAGTATACGCTCTACATATTAGAGTCCATTTCAAATCAAACAATTTAACAATTCAGAAATATTAACTGGGTACAAACAATATCAGATTTTTTAATTCTTACAGCTTTCAACTGCAACATTTGGCAACACCAGCACATCATTTTAATTATGTATTTTATTAACTCTCTTATTTAAAGAGAACTTCTCTTTTAATTTTAAAGAGTATAACATTTTTGTTAGCTTTTCATCCGTCAATAAAGTGTATATGTGAGGGTATTTTTGTGGGGAGTAAAGATGAGTATTGTAATTTTTAAGAGCTCTTTTACAAATACTACAAAGGCAACAATTGAATCCCGGTGCGTAAGGAATCACAGCTACAACAATATTATTTGGAGTGTGTAAGTATGTCTGAGCGAGTGTGTTTGTGTGTATATGGGTGTCTGTGTTCTTCTAAAGATTATTGTTGTTTTGGAGTTACTCCATAGCTCAATGGCAACCAGCAGCAGCAGTAGTACAACTTTTAATGTTACGCTTGACGGTTGTGTGAATTTCGGCGGTTATCTTTTGCTAGTATTGTCTGGTGTAACATTTTTGCTAAAAACAAAACCAATTAATAGTTTTTTTGTTTGTTGTAGTAAAACAAAAACAAATTTAATTGCATTTGCAAAAAAAAAGTTAAAACATTTAAATTAAATGTTTAAATGTCAATAGAGCAAAAGTTTACATTTTTTATTAATTAAAAAAATATTTCAAAAAGAGTTAATGTTTTTTTATGCAAAGTTTAGCAATAAAAATGTGCAACATAGAAAATCTATTGTTATACCATGTATGCAAGTATAAAAGTAAATGAGTGAGTAAAGTGACCTATATTCAAGTGAATACAATAAGTAAAATTATAAAAGGGAAGAGAAGCTAGAAAAAAATTTTAACAAACATTATAATAGAAATACATAAAAGCAAAAAAGAATTGAATCTACATTTCAATAGATGAGCAGTTAAGTGTAAATTAAAATTTCCATAAAATAACAGTGAACACTGACACACACAAAAACAAAATTCTAAAAAAAATCTTTAATGTCTCACATCAAATGTTAGACCTCAATACAATCCTTTCAATTCTCGTTCTAGAATACGATAACAAGCAAACAACCATTACTAATAATAACAACAACTAAATAAAAATAAAATAATAAATGTCTATATAAAAGCAACAACATCTGGTTGACTTACTAAAGGGAAAATACTTTACTACTAAACAAGCATCTGCAAGTGTCTATACATATAACATATATGTAAGTGTGAGTGTGTTTAACATTGTACGTATTAGTTTTTGTATTGCCAATGCTATTGGCTATAACATCAGTTAGTTTATTGTATGGTGTATTATTGCTACTGCTGCCATTTGTTGTGCCATTGTAGTTATTTCTGTCGTAGTTATTGTTACTGGGAATACGATATAAACGATAACAACACATAAACATCAGTTTATAAGCAATAACTGCAGCAAACATAATTTAAAATACAATACACGTTTTACGTTTAAAAGTGGCACCTTTAAAGCGTTCTCACCATAACAACACGAAGAGGATTTAAGCATAAAAAGGATTTAAACCCTGCACAACAACACAACTTTAAAAGGAATAAAAAAATAATGGTTAGTAAAGAATGACTACTGGTATGTCCTATATATTTCATACAACTACTGCAATTACTTTTTCATGTAATAAATCATAAGTAGTTTAAAGAAATAATAAATATTTTATATATTAAAGTGTTTTGCAAATTTATTCATAAAGAGCTTAATGTTAAGTTTCAAGAATTCTAAGGATATTTTAAGACAAAGTAAGATTATGATGCTAATAAGAGTACTTTAAGCTAATATCGAAGGAAATTTCAAAATCAAGTCTTGATATAATAGCTAAGACAATTTATAGATTTCTTTGAAATTATAGTTTTGTTGCAATATGCCACTCGATATCAAAAAAAAACAGTAAGAGTGTTATATTCGGCCATGCCGAATCTTATATACCCACCATCAAATCATTCATGTTTATGTAGAATTTTACTGATGTACTCACATTTTTGGGTCAGTAATAAGTCATTTTCAAAAGGGGACATTGGTAAGGTCAATTATAAATCCATTTTCATTAAATTTATGAAAATGATTTTATTTCCTACAAAACTTTTTTATGTCGAATTTTATTGCTTTATATATATGTATAAAGCATAAATTTATGTTCTCATTAAACATGTTTCTGTTGAATTTCACCGCTATTGATACATCTCTTAGCGATAAAGTTATTTTCTGAAGGGGGCATTATAATAGGGATAGGAGAAAACGTGAACCGATATTCTTACTTTCAATAAGGATCGATCCTTATAAAATTTGATAGGGAGATTTTGGGTCGCACGAAACTTGTGTATGTAGAATTTTTAGTAATGAGCGTTGAATTCGTTGTCTAAAGGGCACCTTATTAGGGGGTTAGATAATAATGGACCTATCCTCATAAAATTTAAGAAAATGATTTTTGTTCCCATAAAACTTTTATATGTCGAATATTATTGTTATATATATGCTTCTTAAGGTAGATATGAGCATTAAAGTCGTTTTCTGAAAGGGACCTTATAGGTGGGATAGGGTCAATTATCCTTATAAAATTCTACAAAGAGATTTATGAGACCATAAAACATGTTTGTGCCGAATTTCACCGCTATTGATGCTTCTCTTAGCCAGTTATGAGCGACAAAGTCATTTTCTGAAGGGGACTTTATATGGGGTAGGGTCAATTATGAACCGATCCTTATAAAATTCTACGAAAAGATTTATGTCCCCATAAAACATGTTTGTGCCGAATTTCACTGCTATTGATGCTTCTCTTAGCCAGTTATGGACGATAAAATTATTTTCTGAAGGGGACTTTATATGGGGGGTAGGGTCAATTATGGACCGATCCTTATAAAATTCTACGAAGAGATTTATGTCACCATAAAACATGTTTGTGCCGAATTACACCGCTATTGATGCTTCTGTTAGTCAGTTGTGAGCGATAAAGTCATTTCTGAAGGGTACTTTGTATGGGGGGTAGGGTCAATTATAAACCGATCCTTATGAAACTCTACAAGAAGATTTATGTTCCTATAAAACATGTTTGTGCCGAATTTCACTGCTATTGATGCCTCTCTTAGCCAGTTATGGGTGACAAAGTCATTTTTTGAGGGGACTTTATATGGGGGTAGGGTCAATTATCGACCGATCCTTATAAAATTCTATGAAGACATTTGTGTTCCTGTAAAACATGTTTGTGCCGAATTACAGCGCTATTGATGCTTTTGTCAGTCAGTTATTGGCGATAATGTCATTTTCTAAAGGGGCCTTATATGGGGGCTAGGCGAAATCGTGGACCGATATGCCCATTTTCAATACCAAACAAACTACATGAACTATAAGTATCTGTGCAAAATTCAGCTCGCTAGCTACTTCCGTTTGGACTCTATCGTGTTTTCAACAGACAGACAGACAGACGGACGGACAGACGGACGGACATGGCTAGATCGTCTTAGAATCTAATAAGGACCCAGGAATATATATACTTTTATGGGTCTTAGACGAATATTTCAATGTGTTACAAACGGAATGACAAAAACAATATACCCCCCATCTTTTTTGATGGTGGGTATAAAAACAAGTAAAAGTGTTATATTCGGCTATGCCGAATCTTTTATACCCACCATCAAATCACTGCCATATAAATGAACATTGATATTTTGAATATTTTATTATTATATATCGATATTAATGAGAACATCAGGGTAACATTTGAAAGAGGTCCATTAATGGGGGTTTTACTATTGACAGTGTTAATTTTTATAGAGAGTAGGGTTATTTATACATATATATGGACCATATACATATATATGGACCATAAAAGTCTGTAGGAAAATTTCAGTTCAAGATTTCAGATTTTAAATCAAAATTGTCTTATGTCGAGTTGCCTTGCGATATTCATATTTTTCGCGTCATTTTCTGGGGCGGAATTTATATGGGGTGGTGTTATTATGGATTGATCCTCATAAAATTTGATAGAGAGACTTCGGTTGCTATAGAAGGGATAGAGATATTAGCTTACACGAAAGTAGTTTATGTCGAATTTCATAAATCTACTAGTATTTTTAAGCCAGTACTGAGCTTTAAAGTATTTTTCTGATAGGGACCTCATGTTGGGGGTAGGATCAATTAAGGCCTGTTCCACATAAAATTTGGTAAAGAGATTTTGGCTTGTGAAAAACTTACTTCTGTGAAATTTCATCGCTATACTCGTATTTTTAAGGCAGTAATGAGCGTTAAAGTATTTTTATGGAGGGGACCTTATATGGGCGCTAGTATCAATAATAGACCGATCCACATAAAATTTGATATAGAGGTTTTGGTTCCTAAGATACATACTTATTTCAAATTTCTTCGCTATATTCGATATATTTACGCCCATAATTATCGCTAAAGTCGTTTTCTGAAGGGTGCCTTATGTGGGGGGAAGGGTCAACTATGGACCGATCCACATAAAATTTGGTAAATCTCGACTTGTATAAATCTTACTTCTGTGTAACTTCATTGTTGTAATCATATTTTTGACCCAGTAATGAGCATTAAATAAAGTTTATGGGAAGACTTTTTATGGGGGGTAGGGTCAATTATGGACCGATCTACATAAAATTTAATAGAGAAGTTTTGGCGAAAGAAACTTACTTATGTAAAATTTCATCACTATGCTTGTATTTTTAAGCCAGTAATGAGCGTTAAAGTCATTTTCTAAAGGGGACCTTATATAGGGGGTAGGGTCAATTATGGACCGATCCACATAAAATTTCATAGAAAAGTTTTAGCTAGTAAGAAACTTACTTATGTCAAATATCATCGCTATAATTGTATTTTTTAAAGTCATTTTCTGAAGGGGACCTTATATGGGGGGTAGGGTCAATTATGGACCGATCCACATAAAATTTCATAGAAAGGTTTTGGCTAGTAAAAAACTTACTTATGTCAAATTTCATCGCTATATTCCCATTTTTATGCCAGTAATGAGCGTTAAAGTCATTTTCTGAAGGGGACGTTATATGGGGGGTAGGGTCAATTATGGACCGATATACATAAAATTTGGTTGGGAGATATTGACTTGCATGAAACTTATGTGTGTCGAATTTCATCGCTATATTCCCATTTTTAAGCCAGTAATCAGCTATTTAGTGATTTTCTAAAGGGGACCTTATATGGGGGGTAGGGCCAATTATGGTCCCATGTCCGCCATAATTCAGAAATATTTTTCAGACGTCAAAAAACTGACCTGTGCGAAATTTTGTGGTATTTGCATCATAAACAACGAATTTGTGAATATTTGAAGCTATTTATACAATATTCCGGGGGGTACATTTGTATGGGGGCTATGTGAAATCGTTGACCGATTTTGCCCATTTTCAATACCAAACAATTTCATCTCAATATCTCTTATTTTGTGGACGCTATCGTGCCAACAACAGACAGACGGACAGACGGACGGACATGGCTAGATCGTCTTAGAATCTTACGAGGTCCCAGAATATATATACTTTTTGGGGTCTTAGAGCAATATTTCGATGTGTTACACACGGAATGACAAAATCAATATACCCCCCATCTTTTTTGATGGTGGGTATAAAAATAGAGCAAAAAATTATTTTAAAAAATTTGGTTTTAAAAGCTAATTTAACTTATATTTAATGAGTTCTGTAAAAAAAACTTTAAAATTTTATATATTTTTTTAAATTTTGTTTCCTAAAAAAAGTGTCATATAAATATACAACGGACCTACCAAGCCCTGCCCGAGACAGAGATTGGCAGATAAAAGCAGGATTTACGTTATTAAAAGCACCTTCTATGTCAAGAAAGGCAACCAGTGAATCATTTCCATACCCCATAGATTTTTCAAAATGAATGCGAGTCCTGGATTCTCCTTTAGGTTCTTCCAGTATACGCCTAGCATCTTCTGATGGATAGACCCTCATTTTTCCTGGGAGGTGGCTCCGTCGCTGTTGCTTAGGTCAACAATAGCCCTAACCAGTGGGTTTCTAGCCACTTCACTGAAAGGCCTATAGATGACGATGGTTTGCGCCTGTTTTTGACGTTTAGTCGGCTGGTCGTTCGGCATAGAAGGGTCTCCTCCTCAGATCGTTGCCGTTTAGGCGCCTCGGCAGCAGGTCAAACCACTTCTGCCTCAGCTGGAGGATTGGAGCCCTTTAGCCTAGCCAGGAGGCTTTTCGCTTAATCAATGGACGATTTCTCGTCTCCCGTTAAAGTATCGTTGGGTTTGGCGCCATGACGCTCAACGATGCGCTCGGCGGCCCGCCGATGAACAAAAGCCCTTCTGGAAGGTGTTTTGTGCCTGGATGAAGAATCTAGGGATACATTGGAAGAGCCCGACAGCGACAGTTATATTCGGCATGGCCGAATATAACACTCCTACTTGATTTAAACTTGAAAAATTTAAATGTTCTTAAAATTGAGGGATATAATTCTGATGGTCTGAAATTATGGACATACATGTGTTTTTGTATATTAAAACAAAATGTATCTAAATATTTACTTATTTTAAAAGATTAACATTTTAATTCAGTTTCATCGATTCTTAAAAATATTTGATTTTGTTATCTTCTAAATAAATGGTAAATGAATTATATGTATAAGAGAGAGTAGTCCACAACGTATACCAAATAATTAATTACCTTATGTTTTAAATAAAGTATACGCTCTACATATTAGAGTCCATTTCAAATCAAACAATTTAACAATTCAGAAATATTAACTGGGTACAAACAATATCAGATTTTTTAATTCTTACAGCTTTCAACTGCAACATTTGGCAACACCAGCACATCATTTTAATTATGTATTTTATTAACTCTCTTATTTAAAGAGAACTTCTCTTTTAATTTTAAAGAGTATAACATTTTTGTTAGCTTTTCATCCGTCAATAAAGTGTATATGTGAGGGTATTTTTGTGGGGAGTAAAGATGAGTATTGTAATTTTTAAGAGCTCTTTTACAAATACTACAAAGGCAACAATTGAATCCCGGTGCGTAAGGAATCACAGCTACAACAATATTATTTGGAGTGTGTAAGTATGTCTGAGCGAGTGTGTTTGTGTGTATATGGGTGTCTGTGTTCTTCTAAAGATTATTGTTGTTTTGGAGTTACTCCATAGCTCAATGGCAACCAGCAGCAGCAGTAGTACAACTTTTAATGTTACGCTTGACGGTTGTGTGAATTTCGGCGGTTATCTTTTGCTAGTATTGTCTGGTGTAACATTTTTGCTAAAAACAAAACCAATTAATAGTTTTTTTGTTTGTTGTAGTAAAACAAAAACAAATTTAATTGCATTTGCAAAAAAAAAGTTAAAACATTTAAATTAAATGTTTAAATGTCAATAGAGCAAAAGTTTACATTTTTTATTAATTAAAAAAAATATTTCAAAAAGAGTTAATGTTTTTTTATGCAAAGTTTAGCAATAAAAATGTGCAACATAGAAAATCTATTGTTATACCATGTATGCAAGTATAAAAGTAAATGAGTGAGTAAAAGTGACCTATATTCAAGTGAATACAATAAGTAAAATTATAAAAGGGAAAGAGAAGCTAGAAAAAAATTTTAACAAACATTATAATAGAAATACATAAAAGCAAAAAAGAATTGAATCTACATTTCAATAGATGAGCAGTTAAGTGTAAATTAAAATTTCCATAAAATAACAGTGAACACTGACACACACAAAAACAAAATTCTAAAAAAAATCTTTAATGTCTCACATCAAATGTTAGACCTCAATACAATCCTTTCAATTCTCGTTCTAGAATACGATAACAAGCAAACAACCATTACTAATAATAACAACAACTAAATAAAAATAAAATAATAAATGTCTATATAAAAGCAACAACATCTGGTTGACTTACTAAAGGGGAAAATACTTTACTACTAAACAAGCATCTGCAAGTGTCTATACATATAACATATATGTAAGTGTGAGTGTGTTTAACATTGTACGTATTAGTTTTTGTATTGCCAATGCTATTGGCTATAACATCAGTTAGTTTATTGTATGGTGTATTATTGCTACTGCTGCCATTTGTTGTGCCATTGTAGTTATTTCTGTCGTAGTTATTGTTACTGGGAATACGATATAAACGATAACAACACATAAACATCAGTTTATAAGCAATAACTGCAGCAAACATAATTTAAAATACAATACACGTTTTACGTTTAAAAGTGGCACCTTTAAAGCGTTCTCACCATAACAACACGAAGAGGATTTAAGCATAAAAAGGATTTAAACCCTGCACAACAACACAACTTTAAAAGGAATAAAAAAATAATGGTTAGTAAAGAATGACTACTGGTATGTCCTATATATTTCATACAACTACTGCAATTACTTTTTCATGTAATAAATCATAAGTAGTTTAAAGAAATAATAAATATTTTATATATTAAAGTGTTTTGCAAATTTATTCATAAAGAGCTTAATGTTAAGTTTCAAGAATTCTAAGGATATTTTAAGACAAAGTAAGATTATGATGCTAATAAGAGTACTTTAAGCTAATATCGAAGGAAATTTCAAAATCAAGTCTTGATATAATAGCTAAGACAATTTATAGATTTCTTTGAAATTATAGTTTTGTTGCAATATGCCACTCGATATCAAAAAAAAACAAGTAAGAGTGTTATATTCGGCCATGCCGAATCTTATATACCCACCATCAAATCATTCATGTTTATGTAGAATTTTACTGATGTACTCACATTTTTGGGTCAGTAATAAGTCATTTTCAAAAGGGGACATTGGTAAGGTCAATTATAAATCCATTTTCATTAAATTTATGAAAATGATTTTATTTCCTACAAAACTTTTTTATGTCGAATTTTATTGCTTTATATATATGTATAAAGCATAAATTTATGTTCTCATTAAACATGTTTCTGTTGAATTTCACCGCTATTGATACATCTCTTAGCGATAAAGTTATTTTCTGAAGGGGGCATTATAATAGGGATAGGAGAAAACGTGAACCGATATTCTTACTTTCAATAAGGATCGATCCTTATAAAATTTGATAGGGAGATTTTGGCTCGCACGAAACTTGTGTATGTAGAATTTTGTAGTAATGAGCGTTGAATTCGTTGTCTAAAGGGCACCTTATTAGGGGTTAGATAATAATGGACCTATCCTCATAAAATTTAAGAAAATGATTTTTGTTCCCATAAAACTTTTATATGTCGAATATTATTGTTATATATATGCTTCTTAAGGTAGATATGAGCATTAAAGTCGTTTTCTGAAAGGGACCTTATAGGTGGGATAGGGTCAATTATCCTTATAAAATTCTACAAAGAGATTTATGAGACCATAAAACATGTTTGTGCCGAATTTCACCGCTATTGATGCTTCTCTTAGCCAGTTATGAGCGACAAAGTCATTTTCTGAAGGGGACTTTATATGGGGGTAGGGTCAATTATGAACCGATCCTTATAAAATTCTACGAAAAGATTTATGTCCCCATAAAACATGTTTGTGCCGAATTTCACTGCTATTGATGCTTCTCTTAGCCAGTTATGGACGATAAAATTATTTTCTGAAGGGGACTTTATATGGGGGGTAGGGTCAATTATGGACCGATCCTTATAAAATTCTACGAAGAGATTTATGTCACCATAAAACATGTTTGTGCCGAATTACACCGCTATTGATGCTTCTGTTAGTCAGTTGTGAGCGATAAAGGCATTTTCTGAAGGGTACTTTGTATGGGGGGTAGGGTCAATTATAAACCGATCCTTATGAAACTCTACAAGAAGATTTATGTTCCTATAAAACATGTTTGTGCCGAATTTCACTGCTATTGATGCCTCTCTTAGCCAGTTATGGGTGACAAAGTCATTTTTTGAAGGGGACTTTATATGGGGGGTAGGGTCAATTATCGACCGATCCTTATAAAATTCTATGAAGACATTTGTGTTCCTGTAAAACATGTTTGTGCCGAATTACAGCGCTATTGATGCTTTTGTCAGTCAGTTATTGGCGATAATGTCATTTTCTAAAGGGGGCCTTATATGGGGGCTAGGCGAAATCGTGGACCGATATTGCCCATTTTCAATACCAAACAAACTACATGAACTATAAGTATCTGTGCAAAATTCAGCTCGCTAGCTACTTCCGTTTGGACTCTATCGTGTTTTCAACAGACAGACAGACAGACGGACGGACAGACGGACGGACATGGCTAGATCGTCTTAGAATCTAATAAGGACCCAGAATATATATACTTTTATGGGTCTTAGACGAATATTTCAATGTGTTACAAACGGAATGACAAAAACAATATACCCCCCATCTTTTTTGATGGTGGGTATAAAAACAAGTAAAAGTGTTATATTCGGCTATGCCGAATCTTTTATACCCACCATCAAATCACTGCCATATAAATGAACATTGATATTTTGAATATTTTATTATTATATATCGATATTAATGAGAACATCAGGGTAACATTTGAAAGAGGTCCATTAATGGGGGTTTTACTATTGACAGTGTTAATTTTTATAGAGAGTAGGGTTATTTATACATATATATGGACCATATACATATATATGGACCATAAAAGTCTGTAGGAAAATTTCAGTTCAAGATTTCAGATTTTAAATCAAAATTGTCTTATGTCGAGTTGCCTTGCGATATTCATATTTTTCGCGTCATTTCTGGGGCGGAATTTATATGGGGTGGTGTTATTATGGATTGATCCTCATAAAATTTGATAGAGAGATTTCGGTTGCTATAGAAGGGATAGAGATATTAGCTTACACGAAAGTAGTTTATGTCGAATTTCATAAATCTACTAGTATTTTTAAGCCAGTACTGAGCTTTAAAGTATTTTTCTGATAGGGACCTCATGGGGGGTAGGATCAATTAAGGCCTGTTCCACATAAAATTTGGTAAAGAGATTTTGGCTTGTGAAAAACTTACTTCTGTGAAATTTCATCGCTATACTCGTATTTTTAAGGCAGTAATGAGCGTTAAAGTATTTTTATGGAGGGGACCTTATATGGGCGCTAGTATCAATAATAGACCGATCCACATAAAATTTGATATAGAGGTTTTGGTTCCTAAGATACATACTTATTTCAAATTTCTTCGCTATATTCGATATATTTACGCCCATAATTATCGCTAAAGTCGTTTTCTGAAGGGTGCCTTATGTGGGGGGAAGGGTCAACTATGGACCGATCCACATAAAATTTGGTAAATCTCGACTTGTATAAATCTTACTTCTGTGTAACTTCATTGTTGTAATCATATTTTTGACCCAGTAATGAGCATTAAATAAAGTTTATGGGAAGACTTTTTATGGGGGGTAGGGTCAATTATGGACCGATCTACATAAAATTTAATAGAGAAGTTTTGGCGAAAGAAACTTACTTATGTAAAATTTCATCACTATGCTTGTATTTTTAAGCCAGTAATGAGCGTTAAAGTCATTTTCTAAAGGGGACCTTATATAGGGGGTAGGGTCAATTATGGACCGATCCACATAAAATTTCATAGAAAAGTTTTAGCTAGTAAGAAACTTACTTATGTCAAATATCATCGCTATAATTGTATTTTTTAAAGTCATTTTCTGAAGGGGACCTTATATGGGGGGTAGGGTCAATTATGGACCGATCCACATAAAATTTCATAGAAAGGTTTTGGCTAGTAAAAAACTTACTTATGTCAAATTTCATCGCTATATTCCCATTTTTATGCCAGTAATGAGCGTTAAAGTCATTTTCTGACGGGGACCTTAAATGGGGGGTGGGGTCAATTATGGACCGATCCACATAAAATTTCATAAAGTGGTTTTGGCTAGTAAGAGACTAACTTATGTCAAATTCCATCGCTATACTTTTATTTTTAAGAGCGTAATGAGCGTTAAACTCATTTTCTGAAGGGGACCTTATATGGGGGGTAGGGTCAATTATGGACCGATATACGTAAAATTTGGTTGAGAGATATTGGCTTGTATAAAACTTATGCGTGTCGAATTTCATCGCTATATTCCCATTTTTAAGCCAGTAATAAGCTTTTTAGTCATTTTCTAAGGGGGACCTTATATGGGGGGTAGGGCCAATTATGGTCCTATGTCCGCCATAATGCAGAATTATTTTGCAGACGTCAAGAAACTGACCTATGCGAAATTTTGTGGTATTTGCTTCATAAAAAACGAATTTGTGAATATTTGAAGCTATTTATACAGTATTTCGGGGGGTACATTTGTATGGGGGCTATGTGAAATCGTTGACCGATTTTGCCCATTTTCAATACCAAACATTTCTGATCAATAAAATATATTTTGGGAAAATTTCATTTCAATATCTCTTATTTTGTGGACGCTATCGTGCCAACAACAGACAGACGGACGGACATGGCTAGATCGTCTTAGAATCTTACGAGGTCCCAGAATATATATACTTTATGGGGTCTTAGAGCAATATTTCGATGTGTTACACGCGGAATGACAAAATCATGTACCCCCCATCTTTTTTGATGGTGGGTATAAAAAGAAAAACTTTAAATATAATTATTTTTAAAAATGTAAAAACTTAATCGTGAAACCTTTTAACAGTTAATTAAAAACAGTTTGTATAAGATATATAAGTATGGCTTCACCCATTCTTATATATATGGTGTTCTAGACACTTTTAATCCCAGAAGATTAAGAACATTAAAGAACACATACATTTAGAAGAAAGATTAAGAACAGTAAAGAACACAGAAATTTAGAAATCTTTTGCTACATGAAAATTTCTTAACTGAGTTGATTTAAAATAAAACACAATAAAAACAGAAGCTCTTTATTAAAATTTCTGAACTGAAATGTTCCAAGGCTTAAGCTAAGACCGTAATCCCATCCAATGATAGACCGAAAGCATAAAGTCGATTCTCAACAAGAAGGTAATGAGCGCTTCTAACTAACTAACTAAGTAACTACTTACCTACCTACCTACCTACCTACCTAACTAACTAACTAACTAATTAACTAACTAACTAACTAGCTAACTATCTAACTAACTGACTAACTAACTAACTCATTAACCAACTAACTAACTAACCTCACTACCTAGCTAACCAACTAACTAACTAAACAAATAATAAATACGAAAGGTACGAATGAAACGAGCGAATTGATCTATGGTGTTAACCTGAGAAATGCAAAACAATTCGGCACAATGAGGACTCAAATAAAAATAATGTCGAAATAATTATTTTAATTAGATTTTAAAACTATTTTAGTTGCCGTTTAGATTTACATGTTCATAACGTTTATAAATTTGAATACGATTCACTAAAACATAATTTATGCGTCCATAATTGTGGGGTCACCAACATTCGTTTTTGACCGTACCTTCAAGGTTGTAATACCCGATAGGAACAAATGGGCCGATCATATATGGTGGCAGCAAATTGCTGATCAAGTATGGTTTACTGACGGATTCAAATATACAGATGGAGCAGGCATTTGTGGTCCTAACTTCCATGGGAAAATATACCCCAATCTTTTAGGCGGAACTCTACGCCATCTACATCTGTGCCAGAGAGTACTTGAGGAGAAGGTTAGGGGGTCCGAGAATTTACATAATGTTAGACAGTCAACAACAGGGCTTAGACAGACTAAGCGCTTAATCACGCTATCAAGATAAAATTCCAAAAGCTGTTATTGCTTAACAAAAGTGATCTCGGAATACTAACGGGACTACTCACGGGACACTGTGGTCTCAGATATCATCAGTTCATCAATGGAAACGCCACATCGGAGCTATGATGTGGCTGTCAGGATGAAAACTCGGAACACATATTGTTCAATTGTCCAACACTAAGGACTCGTCGTGAAAGAATATTAGGAGCTGCAACAATAGCCCCGAAGGATATTTTCAACCTCTCACCAATCAAACCTGTTATTTTAATACGTGAATTTAACTTAAAAAGATCCAAAAATGGGATCGCAGTGCTTAAGGCTCCCTCTTATCTAATCTATCACAACTTGCCCAATTTTTCTATATACAGTCCTCAGTAAAAATTCCCGTTCTACTTTGAAGTTGAGACCAATGATTTTTTTATAGAATCGACACACAATTGGTCAACCTCGGAACTAGTCCTACTAAAGCTTTTTTTAAACTGATTACAAGAAGGTATTTTGGAACTAGTATGTATTCCATTGAACTATAATAGTACCAAGGAGAAATTAATGTTTTAGAACTAGTTCCTTGAAAACAGTTTAAAAGTTTTTTAGAACAGAAATAATGTTCTTTGAAATAAGTTCCAAAAGTTTCAAGGTTGTTGTTTAAGAATTTGAAGTAGTTCTATTTGCACTCGTTCAAGAACTAGTTGTTTTTAAAACAAGTTCTGAAATTTTTGCTAGGTCTATTCAAAAAAAATGTTTCTTCATTTTAATTAAACTGATATCCGTTCGATTTTATATCGTATTCAAATATTCCTTAACTAAAGTATTAGAGGTTTTCTCCCTCAAAATGTTTTCCTGTAAACTACTTCATTTGTAGAAGCTAAATAACTTCACCAGTATTCTACCTCTAGTTCAGAAATGCTGAAAGCATCAGTTCATTACATTCGAATAAACCTCAAAGTACTTTCTTGTTATTTGGATTTTGTCAGTTAAATACGTTGCCTTGCTTTAACATCTCAAACAATTCTAATGGAAATGTATGTTTATCTATGGGAGAAAAAGGGAATAGTAGTGTTTTGAACGTGGAAAAAAAAACTAATTGGTATTTTTCTGCACGTATGCAACAGGAAATTTTTTTTACGATTGGATTATTCCTAAAACGAATTGGAGAAGAGGAAACCAAACTTCCGTGTAATGGCTCTGAGTTAAACTGACCGAAGGCTATTGCAACTGGATTGGTTTTCTTGTTTAGATTTTTTAACCCACTGCAACAACATAAGAAACACTACATTTAAGTAACGAAAACCAGAGATGAGCTAGAATTGCACTTTAATAAATTTTAAATACATAACAACATCGGAGTAAAGATTTTAATGAGAACGAATCTGTAGTAGTAGAGTAAAATGTATTGAAGTTACAAACTTTGAAAAAATATTTCCTGAAATTTTTTTAATTTCTACAACTATTGTTTCTAGGGAATTCTGAAAAATTTCTTGAAACTGCTGCAGAGAAATGTTGAATAATGAAAAAATATTTTCTAAGAATTAAAAAATCCGACCTAAGAAATCTTGCAATTAAAAGTAAGAATTTTTTTCTTTTTTATTTTAACTTTGTGAATGCGAAAAGAAGGTTATTAAACATAAATATTAGATATTATAGGTTAAGGTAAAGAAAAGTATAATATTTTTTTCAATTTATTTTATTTTAATTACTTTTCTACTGAACGAAAATCTATCCTCTTTGATATCATTATTATGTCTGTTACTAAGATTATAAAAATATGTTATTTTACTTTTAATTATTACACTGACAATCATTATCTTAACAATGATTAAAAAATATATATTAACAAATTTTTTAAGAGCATTAAATTTTGTTTTAAACAAAAATTTTTGGTATTAAAATATAAAATTAACAAATAACTTCCTAAAACTGAAACAAAAATATTTGTCTTTCTCACCGGCCAACCTTTTCCAACACATTTACTTTTACTTTTCAATCTCAAAGTTTTTGTAATGCTTTAAAATAGATTAAAAATGTGAAACAAAATATGTCAACTATATAACCTTGAACTGACTTAAAGTATTTATGTAAATGAGAAACAAACAATAACCATAGTGCCAGCATACATACTTAAAATGTGTACCTAAGGAGTGTTTGTAAAAATTTCCAAATCAAAATAAACACTATTCCTTTAGAATTTTAAATATGTTTATTGTTTGTGGGTTTTCCAGAACTCCTACTTATTTGCTTCTTATTTTAACTGGTAAAACAGGTAAAATGTTTAGGCAAACGTTTTGGCAATATACAAACTTATAGCAACACTGACCCATTTCTCTGCCACATCTTTGTGTTGGGCAAAAAACAAAGAACATTCTAGAAAGGATATGCTAGTAAGAAATAAGAAATTGTGGTGGATATATTAGACAATAGGAAAGCCGTAATTGATTTGCAAGTCAAAATAAATGTGAGTTGGAGTAACACAGCAGCCTTAATGACTGTGTGCTGTTGCTTCGATGCCCATCAAAGACTATGTTTTCTTTCACAGAGTTTAAAGATTGATTAATTTTAAACCAATTCAAGTTTGTCAAAATACCAAAATTTTTAAGTAATTCACGGACAAGCAAGCTGTCTGTAGGAAGGTTTTGTAAATCGGCTTCCGAACTATTGAATAATAGATTTTGTTTTCGAAAATTGATAATTCAGAAAACATTAAAACCTAGAAAGTAATTCACTTTTTCCGAAAAACCATTATTAAAGTTTTTACTGTTTCCTAAAATTGATCATACCCTGAGATAAATTTTCTGTTTAATTCTATCCATCGTGATAGAAGATTTTCAATATTGTTTGAATACCACTATTTTTCCATGATGCTGTTAAGTCGGGTCGAAAATATGAAGGAACTCTGTGCCGTTTTATGAAGGTTACAAAACCGGTTTTGTAGATACTCCGTAATATATAATTTTGTGTTAACCGAGCCGGATGTTACAAATAATTAAATTATTTTGCCACAAAAGTAACTTCTTGGGATATTTTGTTTCTTTTTTATAACATCAGTGGTAATTGCTCCATAATTCTATGGAACACTTTTTGATCATATACTTATATATAATATACATTCATACATACATATATATGATAAAATTATTTTAGAAAGTTGAGATACAACTTTAAATATGTTCATGACCGATATCAGCTGTATTCATATATAATATTATTCCAATATATTTACCTTTTAAATAAATCCATTTCCGAGAACATATTCATTAGAAGGACCCGAGGAACAGCCTTTTTAAGAATTTCATGTAGAAATAACTTATTAACACGAGAAAAATAAAAAATATATTTTTTTAATGATCCTTAGTTCGCTACCAGCGACTGAAAATCTCGAACTCTGTGTTATTTTCCAAAAATAAAATATTTTAGATTCTTTCGAAATGGGTCTTAAAAATTTCGTAATTTTGAGATGATTACTGCAAAAATAATTCAATTTTTTTTTTTTTGTAGAAAATTTTTGGTCTATATGAAAATATACAGAAAATATTTAAAAAATAGTTTGGCATTTGCTTTAGTCCATTTCAGAATTTTTGGAAATTAATGTGTTCTCTATATTACAATAAAAAATTACGAAATTTTTACACCTAATTCGAAAAGATTTGAAGTGGTCCACGGGACACCCTAATTTACATTCTTTTGATTTTGAACTTAATTCCTCCCTGGGCGATAATGTGTAATAAAATTCGTCGAATTATTTTTGGTAAAGAGAAAACTAATTGAGAATTAGAAAAGTACTTTCGAGGTAGTCTAAAATTTTTACTTACAACATTTTTCATTGGAAACGATATTTTAAACAGACAATCAGATGAATATAGCTAAATCGACACAGAATTTAATAAGGACCAGAAATATATATAATTTGTAGAATCTTAGATAAATATGTCTTGGTATTGCTCACGGAATAACAAAGTTATTAATACCCAAGTAAAATTTCTTTCCCTAAAGCTCATTTCCGCATACACCGTTATCGCCGCCGAAATTTCATACATTTGTACTGAAAAATAAGTTCTTTTATGACGCATTTGTATGAAATTTAATTTTTGCTTCCAATTACGGTGTTTGTGTAAACATGCTTTTAGCTGAAATAAGTCCATCACTAGACCCAAATTTAAAAAAAATGTATAAATTGTATAAATTTTTAATCTTTAATGATTTTTTTTTAAATATTTACGGATAAGATCTTAGATCTTCTGAGTCAGCTGAGTATGTGAATTAGATAAAATCTTGTACGAATGTTAAGCAGTCTTCATACATGCACATAAGCATACGTTGTTAAATCGATAAATATCTAAGCTGATTGGTATACTTTAAAATGTGTAAGACTATTAATTTTAAGTGTTGCAAACATCAACATACACACATATTACAGTCCTCCTTGTAGAGGTGGAGGTCATAAAAAGTGTTACAACAATCACATATTTTTATGCTTGAACTCATACACTTTTATTTCCGCATAAACAAAACACTCAGGCACCCACGCCCTCTTTGTATCAAATAATATGTGTTCTGAAAATGTGTTAAAATATCCCTGTAGTTAAATATTTGCCTTTGACCCTATTAAAAAGAAATACAATTTAGTCTGCAATAGTAAATTACTGCTGAAAAATATTTTTTTAGGTACTAGAACTTTAATATGAACTTAAACAACCGAGGTTCTGAATCGAATAATATATAAATTTAAGTCATCAAAAAAAAATATATTAAATAAATGGATACATTGAATCTTCATAGAACTGTTGTAATGTTTATGTGTTAAAGAATGTAGGTTTACTTTATATACACTAGTGGCCTCTTGTTGCATGATTGTATGTGTCATAAACATAATAGTAACTATCAACAGCACAGTAGAGACAATCTGCACAATTACTGGATGCTTTTGATAAAATACTGTAATGACATATCATTGTAGCAAATAACTATCTCTATATTTTAGTATTTTTATACCCACCATTAAACGATTGATTTTCTAAAATTATTCGTTAGATGTCGAGGTCCTTATAATATTAAATAACAATGATCTGTATCTCTGTTGGCAATATCGGATCTTAAAATACATTTTTATGGAAATTAATATGTTGATCAAAATTAACACAATATATATATTTTTTTTTTTGAACACAAAAATTATGCATATAAGACAATATTTGATCCTAGCCTATATATGGGTATATAGGAATATAATTGGTTTACTTGTTTATACTTAAATACTTATGAATGTATTCTCATGTATGATATCATAGTCATGTGTGGGTCTCTTCATTTATGTGTGATATCTGTATGTATGTAAATATCTATGGATGTATCGTCACCTAAAACGCAAACGAAACTATCTCAAAAATAAAATTCTAAGGGTACATCCCTTACATCCTTACAAATCAATTTCAAATGTAACACATTCAAACGTATTTATTTATATTAGTAAAACCATAAGAAAACGTCATGTGTATTATAACATTAAATTTATTTTAGTTATTTGCTTTTTTTGTTAAATTCTGAAAAGTGTTGTTTTGTGCTATTTTGTATTTCAGGTGACGACATGTGTGCCTTAGTAAAACTTTTATTATTATGATTATGATGTTGCAATATAAACGTTTTTATTTGATGAAGCAAATCACAGAAAAACATGTACACAACTTGTTGTTTTTCCTATGTTTAATATACCATATACTATATATATAACATGTTTATAGGACATATTTGAATATACTATGTATATTAGGGTGATCCCGTTAGTATGGACGAAAAATAAGATTTCAATGTTTTCAACTAAAATGAAAATTTAACTAAATTTAAGATATATATTTTTTTAATTTTTGTCCTGGTTTCAATATTTGATGAGAAGGTCCTTTTAATAATTTTTATGATTTTTCCAAAGAAAAAAATAAATTAAGTATCACAAGGAAGATTCTTGAAATATGCTTTCAATAGCATTTATGTGTTATAGCAAAAGCAATTCAAATTTTATAATTTTTAAAATTTTTACGAAATAAATTTTTGTAAAAATATAAAAAAAATCTAAACATTTTCCGAATTATTACAACATTTGTAAAAACTAAGAAGTCATATAGATAAAAGTGCTATGTCATTAAAATTACTTCCTAAAGTCGTTGCATATAGTTTTAAAATTGCATATGGTTTATTCGCAAGACATATCAAAACCTTAAAAAAGGATAATTTTCATCCTTTGATCCTGCTCTCCAAATATTGATATTATGACAAAAAATTTAAAATACTTAGAATGAACAAAATTTTAATTTTTTCTGGTTACATTAGCAACTTTCATTTTGGGGTCACCCTAATGCACATGCAAGGAGGAAAAAGTGAGTGACAAAGCAATGAAAATTTTTTTAGTCATATTATGTCATATTAAATTTTTTTCAAATTGCTTTATGATACTAAATAAAATAGTGCTGTGCTGGTTTATAAAAAAAAACCTTTTGAATATAACGCTATTGCTACAATAATATTATTATTTGATCAGCCCTCTGGGACATATGTATGTGAACATTCTAGTTTAATTCTCTTTTTTAAAGATCGAAAATAAACTTTTTTGTTTAGAATATGCGTTTGTTAGTTATATACAAAAAACTCAAATTAATATTCTTAACAAGTCCAAAACTATTAAACTGTAAATAAAATCCAACGCCAAAATAAGTAAAAAGCTTAAACTTTGTTTTTTAATTTCCACTATCTCACTTAAAAAGGGTACATCCGTGATAAAAGACGAATTAGAGCCAAGCAATTGGAAGGACGAAAATACGCCTATTCAACTGTAGTGTCATATCAATACTGCTATACGGTTGCACTACCTTAGGTACAACACAACATCGAATGGCCAGACTACAAGAATTCATTAATCGCTGCCTCCGGCAAATAAACGGAATATTCTGGCCAAATTGGACGACAAATGAAAAGCTACTATCGATCTCGAACATGTCTCCTGTTGCTACGGAGATACTTAAACGCAAATGGACTTGGATAGGCCACACACTCCGTAGACCAATATATGACATCGAGAGAAAAGCCCTGGAATGGAACCCCCAAGGTCATCGTCGCCCTGGTCGCCCACGGAACACCTGGCAACGTACAACGTTTAGAGAGTGCCAAAAACTAAATAAATGAATGAATATTTCTTGGAGTTACATACGGAATGACAAAATTATATATACCCTATATCACCACTGATGGTGGTGGAGGGTATAAAAATATACATACTAACTGCATTTTTCTGCACATAAAATGTTACACTCAAATATATATTTCATTTTGTTTTATTAAAATAATTTAGTTTTTTATATAAAAATTTTATGAATTTAATTTTACAGAATTTTTATTTTAATTAAGAAAATTCATGAAAAAGTATCCTTTATAGCGCTGTAATTTGAAATAAAAATTTATGTTGAAATAAGAATATATGGTTACAAAACAAACATTCATATGTCTATTTTAATAAATACCAAAATAAATATAAAGTTTGCTTAAATTAAATTTTATAACCAAATACTTTTCATTTCAAATGGAAATTGGTAAACCAAAAGAAATCATTAGTTGCGTGAAATTAACGTGAAATGCCACAATTTGTTTTAAGCCATATTGTTTATTTTCAACATGAATTTTGAAAGGGAATAATGCTTCAATGAACACAATAGTCTCGTTTTCTTAAATTTACATTTATTCATACTCTCACACAAACACGAAAAAGTTGTATCTGTGGGCGTGTGTCAGTTATGAAGGAGAAATAAGACATTTTTTTTTTTTTTTGACAATCAAAATTTTCAACAATGTTCAAAGAAAAATACAAGTCTTATGCATGGCATTGTGAAAGTTTGTATGAAAGTGCCTAAAGCCTCAAAAGACATCCTTAAGAAACATTTCGAAAATGAAGCTTTATTAAGACAGTTACTTATAGTTGTATAATTTGAATTGTCTGTTAGTAGTTAGAAAATGGACTAAAAAAAAACAAACTTTAAAAATAAGTTTTTTACTCAGTGTTTTATTATACCCACCATCAAAAAAGATGGGGGGTATATTGATTTTGTCATTCCGTGTGTAACACATCGAAATATTGCTCTAAGACCCCATAAAGTATATATATTCTG